>NC_053028.1:116109092-116155850 GCF_003073215.2 Triticum urartu
CAAAAAAAAACAAAAACCCCAGCCACAGAAGTGCTGACGCGTGGATGCCTATTGGTCCCGGTTGGTGCCACCAACCGGGACCAAAGGGTCTCCTGACTGGGCTCTGCGCACTGCCCACGTGGAGGGCCTTTAGTCCCGGTTCTGGATTGAACCGGGACTAAAGGGAGGAGGTATTAGTACCGACACTTTAGTCCCGGTTCTGGAACCGGGACTAAAGGCCCTTACGAACCGGGACTATAGACCCTTTTTCTACCAGTGCACACTCCCATCGGTATAGTTGCGCACGGGCGGTCGTGGAGGTGCACACAATCGTTGGCATAGTAGCTCATACACAACTATGAGAGTTGTACACGTGCGGTGGCATAGTCGCACACGAATGATCATGGAGTTGCACACTCTCGTCGGCGTAGTAGTCATGCACGACGAAGGAGTTGCACAGTCCTGTCGGCATAGTCGCACACGCGTGACAGCAGAGTTGCACCCTCTCACTCGCATAGTCGCACACACTGCCCCGTAGTTGCGCACTCCCATCGACATAGGTGTCCACTCTCATTGGCTACGGGAGTTGCACACTCTTATCGGCACAGTCGCACACGCATGGCACCGGAGTTGTACAAGCGCGGCAGCATAGTTGCTCACATAGGACCACTGAGTTGCACTCTCATTGGTGTAGTAATTCACGCACGTCCGTGGTAGTGCACACTCTTGTTGGCATAGTCGCACACGCATGGTGGCAGAGTTGCACACACACGACCACAGAGTTGCACACCCTCGTCGGCATAGTCAGGCACGCGCGGCTGCGGAGGTGCGTACTCTCGTTGACATAGTAGCTCACGCACGACTGCGGTAGTTGCACACGTGTGGCGGCATAGTCGCACACGCATGACCATGGAGCTGCACACTCTCGACAGCGTAGTAGCTCACGTACCACCGCAGAGTTGCACACTCCCGGCTTATGTAAAAAAATTGTACATCAACTGTCAGGTAGTTGCACATTGACTGGTAGGCAGTTGCACTTAATGGGAAGAAAATTGCACAAATAAAGTTCGTCAAAGCATACTCATACGGGTCTACTTTGAACATCACATTACGGGGATTCTTATGGTGAATAAAAAGCTTATGGCAATATTTTTACAAAAATCAAAACCTAAATTAAATGTGTTCACAATTGTTCGCATGAGTGAAAACTGCATGTCCATGAATAGGTAGAAAATTGCACACCGACTATCATGTAGTTGCACATTGACTGCTAATAGTTGCACAAAATAGGATTTAAATTGCATATTTTTTTCCACCGAAACATGCCCATGCGGGGTCTAGTTTCAAAGAGCATCTCGCGAAGGTTCCAAGGATGAAAACATATCTTAATTTTGACGCGCGGTTTGAAACATATCAATTTTTGAAAATATGGAAATCTGAATTTAATACACAGCAAGACAACAATGAGATTGCATTTAATGGAGAAGGCATGCACGGGGTGGGTGCTTGATTAGCAGTCTTTTATGCACGGGATTTGACCACTTTCTTTTTTATTAACGTGAGGACGGGTAATCCAGAAATAAGGAATGCAGTCACTCCCGGGCTCTCTCAGAGTTTAGCAACCCTCGGCCGTTGGATCGGGTTGCTTGATGGATCTTGGGCCGTCGGATGGACCGCGTGGAAGACCTGGCCGTCGGATCAAAAAAAGTTACTGCTGGAATGAATAGTTACCATCTCGTTCGTGCCACCGCGCGTAATTACACTGCCCCGCCGAGGGCATTTTCGTCATTTCGCTTCCTGGGGGTATAAAAGGCGGCCACGCCCGTGGTGAAACCCTAGCCGCCTCGCTCCCTTTCTCGCGCGTCGCCGCCTGCCTCCTCTCCTCCCCGCGACCCCGCACCACGTCTTCTCCCAGGCGCCCACTCGCCCCGCCCCCGATTGAACCCTAGCCGCCACTCCTCGCTGGCCATCCTCCCCGTCCACGGCCGCCACGCGCATCGCCGCCAGAGGGCGTCGTCGGTTGTGGGCGCGCCTCCGCGGATTCGCGCCGCGGTTGCCGGAGGCGTGGGCGCCGCGGGTCAACCTCCTCGGGGACGATGGGCGCGGCCCCGCCGTCCCGCCCTGCCCGCCGCGGCTGCCATGGACGAGCTCGAGCTCGACTGGGGAGCAAGGGGCCGCCCCGCCGTCCCGCTCGCCATGGCCATGGCCATGGCCGATGACCGCGGCCCCGCCCGCCGCGGCGGCCATGAACGATCTCGAGCTCGATGGGGGAGCAACGGGGAGAGGAACGTGAGGCTATGGGGGAGGAAGAAGATGGCCCCCTCGTTCTTGCCGTCAGTTCGTCGCTCGATTTGTGCCAGCCTACTGCGTCAAATGTGATGGATTCGCTGTGCGATACCGGTGTTCCTTGTTCTTGTCGTCGTTGCGCTAGATGTGATGGTGCGTTCATCAATTTGTGGGTAGGCATTTATTTTGCCCCGTTCTTGGTCATTCCCTGCAGCTTAACCGTGATTTTGTACTCTGATTTTGCTGCGGATTGATCCATCGTTTGCAGGTGCTCGTTCTTCTCGTCAGTTCGTCGCTCGATATGTGCCAGCCTGCTGCGTCTTCAACCAGGGATGTACAGGTCGACTGCTTTTCCTCTCCTTCTTTGTGCTTCTCTTCTTTCCAGGCCTAGGGTTACATTTGTGAAGTAGTGTATATTCCTTGTCTTTTCTATATGAGTACGCTGCTAGATTCGGTCTATTGTGTGCAGGCTGGCCAATGAGAGGCAAAGGGTATTATTCCCTGGTTGGATTTATGTGGTGTCCTATCTTCCTTAATTCCTGGATTATAGGTGTGTGCTTCTTGTTCCTTGTCTGGATCGTGCTAGGCCCTAGGTTTTTTTGTTCATTTGCACATGATTCTGGGTGCTTTTGTTCTTTTCTTTGTTTTGTTTACTATTTATTTTTGGCTTTATACCAATAGCCTGCTGGTTTGTCGGTTGGTCCTGCTCGTCCTCTGTTGTGATATTGAGGCATGTAGGCTTCAATTTACTGTTGTCCATTTGAGTTAGGCTGCTTAATTTAGGTTTGTTTACTAAGTTAATTATATTTCTAATTTAGTGATTATACCTCCTTTGGTTTTTTATGGAATTTGGATATACGTGCCTTTGCTACCTATTCAGTCAATGCTCTGCTCAGTTTTAGTTTCTTTGGGTGTGTGCTTTATATAGCTTTCTGGTCTCTCCTTCCGGCCTACCATACTGTTTTATAATTTGTCTCTCTTCACAAACCTAGGCTTAGCCAGTGTTATACCGTACTAGATTATGTGTTCTGCCCAGCAGCGTATTTATCTGTGCTTCTTGGTTTGTCCAGAGAGTCTGATTAGAGAAAGGTCAGTTCACCTCTGTAGCTTTTGTATAGCAGTACACATGTGTGAATAGAAACTCTTCATGCAAGGTGGCAGTAAACGGCCTTTTGATTTTACCTTAGGCACTACAAGCAGCCAATAGATAGGCCCATTGCTTGCATGCTGATATATTTTGCACACAAGAATGTTCTAACAAATATTATCTTTGATTGCAGCTAAAAGAGAGCTGACTAGGCCCGCCTGGGAAAGCAGGTAAGCACATTCGTGTCTGGTGTGTCAGATCTGCTAAATTGAACTCTTGCACTTCAAGATAGATTTCCATGTATTATTACTTTTGACTGACAGCGAGTTCATAAATTGTTGCTCTGTAGTGATAATACTCTTAGATAATTTCAGCCTTATTGATTTGAATGCTGAAATATCTTTATGACCCTATACAAAAAATTATTGTTTTGTGTAAATAATGCATCGCATATTTTTTACTGTTGGCAAATAAATTATTTATGTATAGTTACTACCAAATTATCAGAATAATAAATCTATCACTCGCTCCAATTATTTATAATTCTGGGTTAGGCTTTTCTTATCTAAACTACTTGATGTGACAAAATATCTTAAACAAGCTCTGTGATTTGTATGCTCTCTTATATTATCAAAGATGATTGCACTTATATGATATGTTGGATAGTTCCTATATACTCCAAAAGAAAAAATAGCTGATGTTCCGCTCCCTGTAGGCCTGCACTCGCCTCGCGCCCTTTCCTCTCCCTGCTGCCTCGCCTCTCTCCCTGCCTGCTCGTTGCCCCGGTCGTCTCTGATGGTGCTCCTAGATGTGCTATACATCACCTCCTCACCTCCTTGGCCACTTCGATGCCCGTGGCTTTCGTGCTCGTCGGCGGGATGGTGCAAGGCGCAACTCCGACGTGGTTCCTCACTGGTTGGATGGCGTTCAAGCGCAGCCCCGGTGCCCTCTGAGTACTGCCTCGGCTACAACCTCCCTCTGTGAGCTCCATCTTCCCCTGCTCTGCTTCGGCTACTATATGGGACATGACCATATGATGATCAGTTATGGCTGATATAGGCATGCTCTCAAGCAGTCGAGGCACTTGTGGGTATTAATTTGGATCCTCCCTCGTTTCTTTGAGCTGTTTTGATCACGTTCTTATTTTAGTGGCTCTGTACTTGGATGGTCATTTCTAATGAGTGATAACCAGGGCAGTTAAACCCTTGTAAGAACATATTGATCCGGTGATCCATCCAGAAATCCAGAAATAAGAGAAGAATGTCTCACCGAGCTCTCATAGCGATTAGGGACTCTCGGCCGTTGGATCGGTTTGCTTGATGCGATTCTGGGCGATGGATCTCGCTCCGGATTGATCTCGGCCGTTGGATCGAGCCTGAACTCCTGCAGTAATGAATAGTTACTCCCAAAATGAGATATCTCGTGCCACCGCATTTGAATCACGTGCCCCATCGGTCGGAAGCCATTCTTGCTAGGGCGATGATGATTAGCCGTGGGTATCAAGTTGGGTCCTCCCTCTTGTCTCTAGAATCCTTTTTTATCCTGTGATACTTATTGTTCTGTCCTTTGGATGGTCATTCTTATTGAGTGATAACCAGGGCAGCTCCACTGTATAAACAGATTGATCTGGTGATAAGAGATGATGGGGGTAGATTATATGATCGAGGAAAGGCAAATATGAGCCCATATGCATTGAACCCTGAACCCTTTTTATTCGCATGTGCCCCACCGGTCGGAAGCCATCCTTACTAGGGCGATGATGATTCGCTGTGGCTGAAATAAGTGTGCCTTTGAGCAATCAAGGCACCTGTGGGTATCAAGTTGGGTCCTTCCTCTTGTCTCTAGAATCCTTTTTGGTCATTCTTGCTGAGTGATAACTGTTAAGTATATATGTTGTGTTTGTCTTGTACAGGCCCAGGCCCATAGTCTAGAGTGAGGCCCAGGCCCATGTAACCTTGTATATATCTCTCTCCTCAATACAGAAAATTGTTCGGTCATTCTCTCTTCCTCATGTTTTCTAACATGGTATCAGACCAGGACCAAACCCTAGTCCCTCTTCCAGCCGCCACCCATGAAATCGCCGCCGGTGAGGTGATTCAGGCGGATCTGTCTGGTGAGGAGACATCCACATCGCTGCCCCATCCCATCTTCGTCATCAACCTGTAGGAGCTGCTCTCCAGCAGCTCCTCTGTGTGTCCTCACATCTACTCTATGAGAATACTTCCCCTGCTCTCCAGCAGCCATCTCCAGCAAGCTCTTGGTGCCTTCCCTGCTCTACAGCAAGCTCCAGGCGTTACCCTTCTATCCAGCAAGATCCAACAAGCTCCACCTTCTATCCAGTGAGATCCAGATCCAGCTTCTGTTTTTGGCTGTCTGCTGCTCTTCTCTTGTTGCTGCCTGCAGCTGCTATCAGATTGGGTGTTTCCAGCTGCTGACCGCTCACCACTATGGCAAGAAATGATTTCAGATTTGGTTCTTTGATCATAGATATCAAGCTTGATGGTTCAAACTACAGGGAATGGGCATTTTCTGCCCGGACTGTCTTGAGGACAACTGGTTTTGTTTCTCATCTGACAGATGATCCACCTAGTCCAAATGATGATGCAGCAAGGAAGTCTTGGCAAAAGATCGATGATCGTGTGATGGGAGTTTTAATTCTGGGTGTTGAACCCTCACTCCGAATGAGTCTTGAGCATCACACTTCAGCTAAAGAGATATGGAAGTACTTTGAGCAACGCTACCTTCAGCCTAGCAGTGCACTTCATTTCTCCTTGTTGCAGAATTTACACAACACTCGGCAGCCAGAAGACATGTCCATAGAAGAGTACTATGGAGCTTTCACTCGCATCACTGGGCAGCTAGGTTCCATGGTTCCAAAGGGTAATTCTGGTTGTGAGTCATGTGCAGCAAAGGAAAAGTATGACCATCAGACTCTCATGTTTCAGTTTGTGATGGGTCTCAAGCCAGACTTTGAGAACATTCGCACTCAATTGCTTGGTCGTACGACTCCTCCCACCTTGACAGAGGCACTTGCTAGCTTGATCGCTGAGGAGACTCGTCTCCGTTCTCTTGGGGCTACTTCTGCGCAGACTCTACACACTAGTGTTCTGGCTTTTCCTCAGCGGCCAGGTGCCTCCAAGGCCACACCTTCAACTGTCGTCTGCTCGTTCTGCAAGAAGGCAGGACACCACAGAGATGGTTGTTTCAAGCTTCATCCAGAGCTGTTAGCTGAGTTTCAGGCTAGACGGGCCCTCAATCAGCAGCGTCGTGCACCCCAGGCTCCTTATCAGCAGCAAGCTCCTTATCAGCAGCAAGCGAGGGGTGCTTCTACATCTGTTCTCTCTCAGCCCGCTGTTGCTGCAACCCAGCCTTGGGTTCTGGACTCTGGAGCTTCTTTCCATGTGACCTCTGATCACTCTCAGCTTGTGTCTTGCCAGCCAGTGCGGGATGGTGCCTCTGTTCAGACTGCTGATGGTACACCTTGTTCTATTACTCATCAGGGTTCTCTTTGCACATCCAAGTTTTCTGTTCCTGCCATCTCCTTTGCTCCAGAGCTGTCCATGAATCTTATGTCTGTTGGCCAGCTTGCTGATATGAACTACTTTGTTGGTTTTGATGACTCATTTTGTTATGTGCAGGACCGTCAGAGCAAGAGGGTCATTGGAACTGGCCATCGCCGTAGAGGATCCACATCCGTCTACATCCTTGACACCTTATACCTTCCTTCAGCTTCCACCACATCCGCGTTCCAGATGGCTGCATCAACATCAAGATCCACTTCGTCGTTTTCTTTTGCCCAGTGGCACCATCGCTTAGGTCACTTGTGTGGTTCTCGTTTATCTACCCTTGTTCGACAAGGTGTTTTGGGTCATGTTTCCATAGATGCTGGTTTTCACTGTAAGGGTTGTAAGCTAGGGAAACAAATACAGCTTCCATACTCTTCCAGCACTACTCATTCTAGCCATCCTGATGTATGGGGTCCTTCCTCCTTTGTTTCGAAAGGTAGCCACAAACATTATGTCATATTTGTTGATGATCACTCTCGACATACTTGGGTCTATTTTATGAAGCATCGTTCTGAGTTGTTTTCTATATATAAGGCTTTTGTACATATGGTCCATACTCAGTTTTCCAGTGTTGTTCGTGTTTTTCGTTCTGACTCCGGGGGGAGTATCTATCTACTGCTTTTCGTGAGTTTCTCTCATCTGAGGGTACTCTCCCTCAGCTTTCATGCCCTGGTGCCCATGCTCAGAATGGCGTTGCTGAGCGTAAGCATCGCCATATTGTTGAGACAACTCGTACCCTTCTGATTTCTTCCTTTGTCCCCACTCATTTTTGGGGTGAAGCTATCTCAACTGCTGTTTATCTTATCAATCTCCAACCTTCTACTCGCCTTGAAGGCAAGTGTCGTGGTGAGGTTTTGTTTGGTTCTCCGCCCACGTATGACCACCTCCATGTCTTTGGTTGTACTTGTTATGTTCTTTTAGCACCTCGTGAGCGTACCAAGTTGACTGCTCAGTCTGCTCAGTGTGTCTTCCTTGGATATAGTCTTGAACATAAGGGCTACCGTTGCTATGATTCTTCTGCTCGCCGCATTCGCTTTTCTCGTGATGTCACTTTTGTTGAGGATCAACCCTTCTTCTATTCCCCTTCCACTAAACCATCATCCTCAACTTCTTTAGAGTCCATAGCTGAACAACCTTCCTCTGTCCTAACATCAGAACCATCTCCACCACATGTTTCATCTCCTTCCTCACCAGCTCCTTTCTCTCTTCCACTAGCTCCACCTCCAGATAGTCTTCCTTTCCATTACACTCGTCGTTATTCTACTCCTCCAGTCAATACTTTCCATTACACTCGTCGTTCTAAAGTTCCATGTGACACGCAGTCATCTATGCCTTTGTCTTCTACTCCTCCAGCCAGTACTACTGATCCTTGCACTGACGGCTCTTCTCTAGCAACGCGATACAAAAAGGACTTATATGCAGGGGCTGTTTCTGAGCCTAGTACCTATCAGGAGGCAGTTGTGTCACCTGAGTGGCAACTGGCTATGTCTGAGGAGCTTGCAGCCTTAGAGCATACTGGTACATGGGATTTGGTACAATTACCTCCTTGTTCAGTCCTTATCACTTGCAAATGGGTGTATAAGGTTAAAACCAAGTCAAATGGTTCTGTGGAACGCTACAAGGCTCGCCTTGTTGCAAGAGGTTTTCAGCAGTCTCATGGGAAAGATTATGATGAGACATTTGCTCCTGTTGCTCACATGACTTCAGTTCGAACTCTAATTGATGTGGCTGCTACTCAGTCATGGAAAATTTCCCACATGGATGTGAAGAATGCCTTCCTTCATGGTGATTTACATGAGGAAGTATATATGCAGCCACCTCTAGGTATCAAGGTTCCATCAGGTCATGTTTGTCGTCTTCGAAAGGCTCTTTATGGGCTTAAGCAAGCCCCTCGTGCCTGGTTTGAGCGGTTTAGTTCTGTGATTCAAGCTGCCGGTTTTTCTCCTTGTGAACATGACCATGCACTCTCATTCATACATCTGAGCATGGCCGTACATTGCTTCTACTTTATGTAGATGACATGTTGATCACTAGAGATGATGTTGGGTATATTGATTTTGTTAAGAAAAAATTGAGTGAACAATTCCAGATGTCAGATTTGGGGTCTCTCAGCTATTTTCTCGGGATTGAGGTCGAGCATACTGATGATGGTTACTATATCTCCCAGCAAAAGTACACTCAGGATTTGATTCTTCGCTCAGGTCTCACTGACACGCGCATTGCTGCTACACCTATGGAGCTTCATCTGCAGTTGCGTCCTACTGATGGCACTCCTCTTGAGGATCCCTCTCGCTATCGTCACATTGTCGGCAGTCTAGTGTACCTCACAGTGACCAGACCTGACATCGCACATGCAGTCCATATTCTCAGTCAATTTGTCTGTGCTCCCACCTCAGTTCATCATGGTCACCTATTCCGAGTCCTTAGGTATTTAAGGGGAACTACATCTCGCCGCTTGTTCTATGCTAATTCCAGTCAGCTCCAGCTTCATGCTTACTCTGATTCCACTTGGGCGAGTGATCCTATTGATCGTCGCTCGGTCACTGGCTATTGCATATTTCTTGGTACATCTCTCATTGCATGGAAATCAAAGAAGCAAACTGCTGTGTCTCGCTCCAGCATCGAGGCAGAGCTTAGGGCTCTCTCTACTACTACAGCAGAGATTCTATGGCTTCACTGGCTATTGGATGATCTTGGTGTCTTATGTCATACACCAACACCTCTTCTTTGTGACAACACTGCTGCTATTCAGATTGCTAATGATCCAGTCAAGCATGAGTTGACCAAACACATTGGTGTGGATGCCTTTTTCACTCGATCTCATTGTCAACAATCCACTGTAAAGCTACAATATGTCCCATCAGAGCTTCAAGTCGCAGATTTCTTCACCAAGGCACAAACTAGAGATCAGTATAGGTTTCACACTCTCAAACTTGGTGTATCAGATGCTCCTAACCCACCTTAAGTTTGAAGGGGGGTGTTAAGTATATATGTTGTGTTTGTCTTGTACAGGCCCGGGCCCATAGTCTAGAGTGAGGCCCAGGCCCATGTAACCTTGTATATATCTCTCTCCTCCTCAATACAGAAAACTGTTCGGTCATTCTCTCTTCCTCACGTTTTCTAACAATAACCAGGGCAGCTCCACTGTATAAACAGATTAATCTGGTGACAAGTGATGGCGGGGGTAGATTATATGATCGAGGAAAGGCAAATCTGAGCCCACTATGCATTGAATCATGAACCCTTTTTATTTGTATTTAAAGGTGTTGCTTATTTATGCTCCAGTGTTTATAGTCGTCTTATGTGAATATTTCTTCTCTCTCATACCTTTATTGCATATAAGTTCTTGACTTTTATTGTTTGTTGTTGGTCCTTGATTTCATCTGGTTAAGAGTAAGTAAGTTGTCGGTTCAATGGCTTGTTTTAGTTTGTTGATAAGCTAGCAGAAACCACGGTGTCATGTTTCTAATAACAGCGTCTTTAGGCTGGTTAATGTTTGTATTGGAGCCCACTATCTTTTATTTCGCTTGTTTCTTACCATCTTCCTTGCTTCTCTGGCTGTTTCACGGTTGGGACGGTGGCATGGCGTTGGGGCTGTCTTGCTGGTCGGCCAGAGAGGGAGCACACCGAGTGGGCTTCTAAGATGGCTGAGGTGATTATTTGCTCCCTTGTTTGTCTTTCCCTTTGTGATGTGTATGTGCTCATCAAGGGCTTTGTTGTTTTTTAGGGATTTCTATAGGGTTTCCTGGTTAATCCATTCTGATTTTGGTCTGCTCATGCTCTTGGCTTCCGGACCATGGTGCTCAAGGTGGTCTGGCTGTCGCCGCCGCCCCTGCTCGACGATGCTGCACCCCTGCTCGATCACTTTATAAAAATAGCGTATGCAGAAGTGAAAACGAGTCAAACAGATGATCAGTGCCTCAGTCCTTCAGTACTTGAGGTCATTGGGCTTTAGGTATGTGTTGACTGTATTAATGCTGTTATGTTTTTAGTGGCCAATATTTCTGACGAGTGTATAAACCCATAGTTGACCATGGTCCGCATATGAGTTTAATTGGTGTCTAAGATAATTAGTGGCATGATTTTATAAAGCTCCAGTTCCATGGTTCTGAGCACTTGGTAATATGTTGGAGTTTACTTTTCCTGTGGCATACGTTTATTTTGGAAGTTATTTGCATGTGTACTGGTATGCGATTGTCTACGTGCCCTTACAGTTGCTTATTATCTATAACTATAAGTGGTGAAAATTATTTTCCCGAGTTTAATTGTATGTATCAAGCCGCTTGGTGGAAAGACTTCCTATTGTATCTTGACATATGAATTGAATGATGTGGTTATATTAACATCGCTCTTTGTTTTGTTGTCTACTTCTTTATTTCCCTTTGGATAGGCGCTCATGTCGGCGTGGGGCACAGCGCCGAGGGAGCTGAGCCGGCGGATGTGGAGGCTGCCGAGCGGCGGTGCTCGTGTGAAGGAGGAATATGATGATGCGTGGAGTGGCGTGGGATACCAATCATCTTCATCGAGTGGCGGTGCTCGCGTGAAGGATGAGTTCGTGTTAGTCCCCCTATCCTGATCTGGATTTTATGGATCTTTCAAAAAAAGTTCTTGTTAGGGATTTGAGTTTTTCCATTTAACATGCTCTCATGTAGGGTAGTAGCACTCTCTCGGTTGTGGCTGCACGTTCAACTGGCCAGTCAAGGAGCTCCAGCAAGCAGGTCCTCCTACTCTCCTTTCCCCTGAGCTCCTACAACTACACAAATCATCTTCCTGGTATTTTCTCATTTCTGATTCACAGACTATGTATTGTAGTTAGTTCTGGTGATTATCAATTGATCTAAGACCACTGTACGTGCATATCTCAGACTTGAGAAGAATGCACATAGCCTTGCTGAGAACATAATATTGTTTCGATGATTATCTTGTTTGTGCGCTTGTTTTGATAAAACACAGGGGTTATAGAGGAATTGAAACATGTTACATTGAAATCAGAGAGCATGTCGTTGTTGCTTAATTCCGTTAATCGTGGCTGTCACTGTATACCTTGAGATTCAGGTAGAAGCAATAGAATCCAGGAAAAAAATACCTACCTGCATGTGTTCCTTAGAGAGTTTGTTTTCTTCATACCCCACCATTCTTGATATATATGGTCATCTCTGTTCTGGATATCACACTCGACGGCCTCTCTTCATGGCACAAAACTGAAACTAAGCCATGAATATATTTATTCAATGAAATAGCTGATTCGAATCATTCATCAACTAGCTTTCTTTTAATAACAGCAATAAGTCATGATATCTTGAAATTGCTTGATTGGTGATTATACATTTTATATGGTGTTTTTCACCTGCAAGCTCTGCACTTCTTTCCTTTCAACTTTATCTCTCTTGCTTTATTTCATGAATATATTCCTCTTCTCATTCTATCATTCAGTCTATTTGCAACAAAATCCTGATTCATACTCTCTTTTTTAAATGCTTGGCACATCCTAAACAAATCCTGATTAAACGATAGGCTTGGCATATCTTTTTTATCACTATGGTTGCTTTTATCCGCAACTGATTTCTCTGATTCCTTTCCCATGCTGTAATGCAATTGTTTTAGGCAATTCCCCAAGGCCTTATGTTTTATGTTATTGGGAACTGCAGGACACCCAGGAGTGTTTAGGATCCCACACACGGCAGTTCTTGCATGCTCCTGGCACACCTTGGACTATCATCGGCTCAGTATGAACGCGTTGTTCATGAGGACGGCAAGACCCATGTTGTAAATTGTCTGTAAGCGACGTGTTGCTATATCTTTTATGCCTAAAACGTCTGTAAGCGACGTGTTGTCGTATCTTCTATGCCTAAACGTCTACGTTATGCCTAAAACTTAAAGTTATCTATGCATAGTTGTAAATTGTCTTTAAGCGACATGTTGTCGTATCTTCTATGCCTAAGATATTTGGTGCTAACCTATCGTGAAACATGATTTTTATGTTCATGCATTGTTAAGTAGCTTCTTATTATGTGCATACAAACGTTTGGACCGGCACCCTCGTGCTACGGCGCGATCCCGATCTAGTTTCCATTTAAGTCGGCCGCTCGGATGACCTCCATGGCGCCCACACGCTGACTAGACGTGTCCACTTTGTATTGCTTTTCTCTTTCGTTGGTTTGGTTCTTACAGGGAGCTTTACATGGCTATAAATAACAGCCAAGACGTACAAGCTAATACTAGTCGGACTACTAATTAGGAGTACTACTCGGACACAGGTGCGAGTACAACTCGGACTTAGTACACGTCTTGTTTAGCTCTAACATTCACCTCCCTAAACATGACGTGGTCGTCACTATCGACCTGGATCCCAAATACGTCTACGCATACGTTTTACCTTCGGCATTGCCTTTGCCGTTTCTTGTAGCATCCTAGCCACCGACTTTACTACCGTCAGCTCATCCATAGCTTGATGACATTATTTGTTCTTGGGCGCGTCTTCAACCTTTACCTGTTCTTCGGTGCTTAGTAGATTGTCATTTGGATCGTCGAGGGGTCTTTTGAACCCGAGCGGGACCAATCTTTGGTCTAACTTTGAGTTCCAAGCTCTTGGCGCTTGCTTCAGCCTGTAAAAAGTGCCTTCTTGAGCTTGTAAACTCTCCCTTCTTCGCCTTTCTTCTTGTAGCCAAGGGGTTGTTCCATATGAGGTCACCGTTGAGGAAAGCAGATTTAACATCCATATGATGAACCTTCCAACCGTCTTGTGCTGCCAAAGCTAGGAGCACTCTCACCGTCTCGATTCGAGCAACCGGTGCAAACACCTCCTCATAGTCAACTCCTTGATGTTGTATGTAGCCCTTTGCAATGAGTCTTTCCTTGTACTTCACAATGGCACCCTTCGTGTCCTTCTTTAACTTGTAAACCCACTTCAAACCTATCGCCTTTTGGTTCGGAGGTCGGGTTACCAAAGTCCACGTGCCATTGCTCTCGATTGCCTTCATCTCCTCATCCATGGCGTGCATCCAACTTGAACTTGTGCTCGCCTCTACGAAGTTCGCTGGCTCCTCAACTCCAAGCAAACATACACTAGTAGAAAAAGGGTCAAATATGAAGCACATTAGTGCCGGTTTGAATTTGAGCCGGCACTAATGTGTCCATTAGTGCCGGTTCCAACGGCTAGGCGGGTGGACATCATTAGTACCGGTTCGTGGTGAACCTTTAGCACCGGTTCGTGCCACGAACCGGTACTAAAGTGAGTGGTGGCAGGATGTTGTCAGTCCGGGACCCCTCCAGCACCGTCCTACATAGACCCTTCGTCCACCCGAGCTCTCTCTGTTCTTCCCCTTTCCCCTCTCCTCTCTGTTCTTTTCCCTCTTCCTCTCAAGCTCATCACACATTTTACCCAAAATTTGTCAAGATTTGAAGGCCCCCATCCATTCAAATGATCACAAAGGTTAGCAACTTTGTCCTTTCATCTCTCATTGCTAGATTAGCTCGTGCAATGCTTTATATAGTGATTGATTTTTGAGTTTAGTAATTTGGGAGGAATTATATATATGTGCTAGTATTTGATTTATATGCAATTTGAGGTCAAAAATAACACTTAGTTTGCATATGTAGGTGTGGTTTACTTAGTGCCTTCTCAATCTCTGTCGTAACCACCGTCGATCGCCCGCAATGTCCCGTCGCCGGCACCACCTTGTGGTGAGCCTCTTGTTCATGAAGTTTTATATAAAAAATTGATGTTTGTACGAATTGCCCGAGAGTACGTACGAAGCAAAGAAGGTTGTCTGCCCTCTAGGGTTAGAGGTGCAGAAGATACATGCATGCCCTAATGATTGCATCCTCTACCGCGGTGAGTACGAGGATTTGAACGCTTGCCTGGTATGCGGTGCATTGCGCTATAAGATCAGCCGCGATGACCCTGGTGATGTCGAGGGCGAGCGCCCCAGGAAGAAGATTCCTGCCAAGGTGATGTGGTATGCTCCTATAATACCATGGTTGGAACGTTTCTTCCAAAACAAAGAGCATGCCAAGGCGATGCGATGGCACAGAGAAGACCGTAAGAAAGACTGAAAGTTGAGTGTACCCGCTGACGGGTCGCAGTGGAGAAAAATTGAAAGAAAGTATGGGAAGGAGTTTGCAGATGACGCAAGGAACGTATGGTTTGGTCTAAGCGCATATGGCATTAATCCTTCTGGGGAGCAGAGCAGCAACCATAGCACCTGGCCTGTGACTCTATGTTTGTATAACCTTCCTCCTTGGTTGTGCATGAAGCAGAAGTTCATTATGATGCCAGTGCTCATCCAAGGCCCTAAGCAACCCGGCAACGACATTGATGTGTACCTAAGGCCATTAGTTAAAGAACTCTTACAATTGTGGAATGGAATAGGTGTATGTGCGTGGGATGAGCACATGGGGGAAGAATTTGACCTAAAGGCGTTGCAGTTTGTGACCATCAATGATTGGCCTGCTCTCAGTAACCTTTCAGGACAGACAAACAAGGGATACCGCGCATGCACGCACTGTTTGGACGATACCGACAGTATATATTTGGCTAATTGTAAGAAGAATGTGTACCTGGGACATCGTCGATTTCTTCCGAGCAGGCATCCCGTAAGAAAGAAAGGCAAGCATTTCAAAGCTGAGGCGGATCACCGGACGAAGCCTCGCCACCGTACTGGTGCTGATGTACATGATATGGTCAAGGATTTGAAGGTGGTCTTTGGAAAGGGTCCTGGTGGACAACCTGTTCCGAATGACGGTGACGGACGCACACCCATGTGGAAGAAGAAATCTATATTTTGGGACCTGCCCTATTGGAAAGACCTAGAGGTCTGCTCTGCAATCGACGTGATGCACATGACGAAGAACCTTTGTGTGAACCTGCTTGGCTTCTTGGGCGTGTATGGGAAGACAAAAGATACACCTGAGGCATGGGAGGACCAGCAACGTATGCACGGAAAAGATGGCATACATCAGGGTCATGCAAGCTACGCTCTTACCAAAGAAGGGAAGGAAATCTTCTTTGAATGCCTGCTCAGTATTAAGGTACCGTCTGGCTTCTCGTCGAATATAAAGGGAATAATAAACATGGCAGAGAAAAAGTCCCAGAATCTAAAGTCTCATGACTGCCACGTGATTATGACGCAACTGCTTCCGGTTGCATTGAGGGGGCTTCTACCGGAAAACGTTCGATTAGCCATTGTGAAGCTATGTGCATTCCTCAATGCAATCTATCAGAAGGTAATCGATCCAAAAATCATACCAAGGTTAGAGAATGATTTGGTGCAATGTCTTGTCAGTTTCGAGGTGGTGTTCCCACCATCCTTCTTCAACATCATGACGCATGTCCTAGTTCACCTATGCGAAGAGATTAACGTTTTGGGTCCTGTATTTCTACACAATATGTTCCCCTTTGAGAGGTTCATGGGAGTCTTAAAGAAATATGTTCATAAACGTGCTAGGCCAGAAGGAAGCATCTCCAAGGGCCATGAAAATGAGGAGGTCATTGAGTTTTGTATTGACTTTATTCCTGACCTTAAGCCGATTGGTGTTCCTGAATCGCGGCATAAGGGCAGACTAGATGGAAAAGGCACGCTAGGAGGGGAACAGATAATATGTATGGACGGACATTCTCTCACTGAAGCACACTACACAGTTCTACAGAATTCCGCCTTGGTGGCTCCATATATGGATGAACACAAGAATTTGCTACGCTCCAAACACCCGGAGCGGTCAGATGACTGGATTACACGTGAACAAACCAGGAGTTTCGTCAGCTGGTTGCAGACACGTACCATGCATGACGCCTCTATTAAAGATGACCTGTACTTGCTGTCCCAGTTACCATCTTCGAATATAATGACTTTCAAAGGGTACGAGATAAATGGTAATACATTTTACACGATCGCCCAAGATAAGAAGAGCACCAACCAAAACAGTGGTGTCCGCTTTGATGCAAAAACCAAGACGGGAAGGGAAACATATTGTGGTTATATACAGGACATATGGGAACTTGACTATCAACATGGTTTGAAGGTCCCTTTGTTTCGGTGCAAATGGGTCAATATGACACGAGGCGGGGTAACGGAAGACCCGCAATACGGAATGACAACAGTGGATCTCAACAATCTTGCGTATGCATACGAACTATTCGTCCTAGCCAATGATGTGGCACATGTTTTCTATGTGAAGGACATGTCTACCAAGCCGAGAAAAAGAAAAGATAAGGAAGCGAATGCATCATACGATGAGCCAAAGCGGCACATAGTTCTTTCTGGGAAGAGAAACATCGTGGAAGTGGATGACAAGACAGACATGTCAGGAGATTATGAAAAGTTTGATGAAATTGCTCCATTCACAGTGAATATTGACCCAAGCATCCAGTTAAATGATGAAGATTTTCCATGGCTACGACGCAAAGGGACAGACGCGAAAGAAAAAGTTTCACACCCAAAGATCTGGATGTGATCGGCTCACTATCATCACTTTCTTCTGTGTTTCACACCCAGGAGGGAATCTCTGTAATAGTTAGGGTAGCTAGTTATGTGTTTTGGCATTTGAAACGCGAAGAAATTTTATGTGCAAGCAAATTCTTTCATGCATTTACTGATTTTTTAGCTAAATGACCCTGAAATTGAAAATCATTTCAAATGAACTCAGAAAAGGTTGAAAGTTGGCATGGTATCATAATTTCACCCACATAGCATGTGCAAAAAAGTAGAGAGGGTTACCGCAAAAACTGGATGCACTTCGTGTACAAAATAGACAATCTCTTTCGAAGTATCAGGGTTTCTGACGAAAACTCATCCGTTACAAAGGCATTTCATTTTTTAAATAACCTAAGCATTACCAAATTGAATATAATGATAAAACACACTAATATTAAACATAAGAAAAAAGAATCACTCAAAAATCTGTTTTCAAAGTTAAGTTATTCACAAGCTAGTGATTCACAGAAATTTCAAATAATTCAAAATTTAAACTATTCAAATTTGTAAACTACCGGTACTAACAGAAAGTTTGTAATTTTTTGTACCTAAAGCAAAAATATTCACAAAGAAACTCTAAATACAGAAAAAAAACAACTCAAAAATAAATAAAACAAAAATAAATAAAGCAAAAAATAAGAAAAAAGCCCACCTACTGGGCCACAGCGGCCTGCATACGACTAGAAACCCAAATTCTAGTTGGGCCAGGATGCAAGCCCGCTAGCCTAGTAGGCCCAACAGGGCATCACAGCAGAGGTAGGCCTAGAAGGCCTGCTTAAGAGAGGAGCTCAAGACAGCAACGATGGCGGGGCTTATAAGCAGGTGCGAGTGCCCATCGGCTAGCAGGTGGGACTAAACTTCTGCGCCCCTCGCCTGGCAGCGCACACTCTTTAGTACCGGGTCATGGCACCAACCGGTACTTAAGGGGGGGGGGGGGGCTTTAGTACCGGTTGGCGCCACGACTCGGTACTAAAGGGGATACGATTCCCGCCGCTTCGCCTGGCCAAAACAGACCTTTAGTACCGGTTGGTGGCTCCACCCGGTACTAAAGGTGGGTTCTATATAAGAAAACACTTCAAAAAATTTGTCAGATTCTCATCTCTCCCTCTGCTTCTTTCTCCTCTGCCCCATCGCCGCCGCCCCTCGTCGCCTCCCCCGTCGCCGTCCCCGTCGCCGTCGCCGTCCCCGTCGCCGTCGCCGTCCCCGTTGTCCCCGTCGCCGCGCCGCGCCCCATCGCCGCGCCCCGCCCCATCCCCGTCGTCGCCGCCCCGTCCCCGTCGCCATCTCCGTCCCCGTCCCCATCGCCGCCCCCCGTCGTCGCGCCTCGCTGGTGAGCTCCTGCCCCGGCCGCCAACCACACACACACACACACACATTGTTAAAGAATTGTTAGCAATCTTTCTGTTTTTTAGTTATAGAATTATTAGAAATGTTAGTTATATAGAAATGTTGTTTAGTTATAGAAATATTAGAAATGTTAGTTTTAGTTATAGAAATATTAGAAATGTTAGTTTTAGTTATAAAATTTAGAATTTGCATATATGAAATCACAATCCATCATTTAAAAATGTCACTTTACTTTTGCAGCATATAGTATTTGTTGTCGACGATGCCCGGCCCGCATCCTCGCCGTCGACCCGTTCACGATGACGTCTTGCTTCAGAGGACCCATGTCCGGGACTGGGCTCCGCCGGGCTGGCACTGCGAGGTGCTACCTTCAGGGGCGCGACGCTTGGTGAGGAACCCGGCCCCGGGTCCCGTCGTCGACCCCCATCTCCTTTGGTGGCGTTCGCGTGGGCCACTTTCGGTGCGGAGGGAGCCGGCCCCGCCGGAGGTGGTACGTTGCTGTGTCAGGGAGGAGGACGAGCACGTCCATCGCCACATGGCTTCTATGGACATCAGGTTCTCCAATACCTGGCAGGTTCTTTGGGGAGATCACCCGAGCTATGATCCAGTGATGGTTCCTTCACTTTGGTTGTCCACCGCCTAGATTACTCTCTAGTATTCGATCTTTATTAGCTAGCTAGCTAGTGATGTATTCGATATATAATATTCGAGATGATTTATTCGAGATTATATATATTATTCGAGACGATGTATTCGAGATTATATCTATTATTCGAGACGACGTATTCGAGATTATATTCGATGATGCTTATTATGTACTATGATTGATTCAGTTTTTCCTTATTAATTGATTGCATCCATGCATTGTAATTTGAATATATTTCTTTTGGATTAGTTAATTAAAACCTATGGCGGACAATACCGGCAGAGAGGGAGAAGAGGCCCTGTTCAATATCATACGCAATCCTCGCGGGCCAGATGATGATGAGAATGAAGAAGATTATGACGGCTCCGAATATCTAAACAACACCGAGGAGGGTGATATGATATTCGATCGCGACGACCGAATTGATGAAGTCATGAACTATGAACATGACGAAGAAAATGTTGATCTTGAAACAACAAACACCGGCGAGGTATATATATTTATATAAGCATGCATCGGGTGATCATCACATGTTTTAAATGACTTGAAGATATATTAACTAATCGATCTTTCTTCTTTCAGCCATCCGGATCGAGCAAATCTTCAGGCAACAAGAAACGAGGCCCGAACAAAAAGTTGAAGGAGGGCGTAAAGTACAATATCGAGGCCATCAAACCTAATGGCGAACCATTAGCGCCTAAGAAGATTGCGGACAAGTTCATTCGTTAGTGCGGAGTTCTTGTGAAGGACCAACTCCCGATCTCCCTTCAAGAATGGAGAGAGCTAGCAAAGCCACGTCCAGGAGTCACTTTTGTCGATGACAGAAAAAACTTCTGCCTTGGGAAACGCTCATGGAACATTTCACCCTACCAGATCATTTCACAGATGCAGATGTGGAGAAAGTCAAGGACGCTGCTCTTAGGAAGATGGCGGTTGCATTCAACAACCACAAGAATTGTGAATGGAAAAGTACGTCAAGGGAGGAAGGAAGACTCCAGTATTCGAGGGAACACTAGAGAAGCAAAGTGCTCATTGGGATGATTTCGTGAAATTCAAGGATTCGGAATTATCTAAGGAACGGTCGAGAATAAACAAGGCCAATGCCGCATAAAAGGATAAGTTCCATAAGCTGGGGCCAGGTGGCTATGCGGTGGGAATGCCTAAGTGGGATAAGTCTGAGAAAGAGATGGAGGATGCAGGTGTCACTGCAGAAACATTGAGCTGGCCCCCCAGGTGCAAGACTTGGTTCTATGCGCATGGGGGGAGTTGGACCCGAAGACAGGCAAAGTTTCGAAGAAGGCATGTCTGGACGGAGCTGAAGATAAGCTAGTTGTTGCAATAGAAGAGGCTCGGTCGGGGGTGTTCCAGCCCAACAGAGAGAACGACGAGCTTATGCGTGCCCTGGGAAATCCTGAACACCCGGGAAGAACACGAGGCAAGGGCGCTATTCCGTGGTATGAGGGGTTTTCGGACTGGAACGCCGACTATAGAACTCGTGCGAGAAAGAAGATTGCGGAGGAGAAGAAGAGGAAGATGGAGGAGGAGCAGAGGAAGCTAGACTATGAACGCCTTCAAGGCCTAGAATCAGCGCACGCGGACTTGGCAATCAAATTCCAGCGGCAGCAGGAGCAGATCGACTCACTTAGCCAGCAAAGGGGGTCTCAGCAGCTGCAGCAGCTAGCGGATGATCCAGCATTGGATAGCACTGTCCCATCCATGCCGAGAAGCAGCGTGGGCTTCGCCCCGGGCGACGCATTGCTGGATAGCTACCCAGTGGATGACATCATGGAGAACACTAACTGCGAGCTACACTTCAAAATGAAGAACATATCCATGAAGGTGGCGGACGCCGTTGCTTTTACAAATCCCCCTGAGGCAACCTTCCATTACAACCCGATTCCAGCGGGCTATGCTCGTGTCTTGGTTGATGAGGTGGTGGACCAATATTCGGGGCTAGAGCTTGACATTCCTGGAGGTGACGAGGAGCACACACTGGGAGAGGCCAACCATCGTATCATCCTATGGAGAAAGGATTGCATCATCTTTCGAAGGCCATCGACACCGCGTCATCCGACTCCTCGTCGAAGTCCGCCACCGAGTCAGCAGACTCCCGCTCCTCCAAGTCCACCAACGCGTCAGGCCACTCCTCCTCCTCCAAGTCCGGCAAAGCGTATGGCCACTCCTCCTCCAAGTCCGGCATAGCTTCAGGCCACTCCTCCTCCTCCAACTCAGCCACGTCTGCTGTCTTCACCGCCTCAGCAATCACTGAAGAGAGTCGCCTCAGCTATGGTGCGTAGCGGTACAAGTCAAGCTAGTACTGGAGGTACAGGCGGAGGCAAGCGATTTCAATATGGTCCAAGCCTCATGCCTCATCCGCAGAGGCCTTACGACAAGTCCGAGGAGGAAAACGCAGCCATATCGAACGCCGAGGTGGAAGCCCATTTTGCATCGAAACCGCCACTGCCGCCAAGGGAGAAAGTGCCTGAGGAAAATATTGACCACTTCATTCGTATGGCTAGAGCACAAGCTCCCAAGCCTGTTGACACAGACTATGAGCGCCACCTCAGGAAGTTAAATCGAGCACGTCTACAGAAAGAGGCGAGCTTGAGCTCGAGCAAATCAGCTGACAAAACATGCGGTAAAACCGTTCCCCAGCTAGGAGAACAGGCGGCGCAATCAATCCCCCCGCTTGTTGTGCCAACAACACATGAGAGTAGGCGCGCCCAATATTATTGTGGGCAAACCGTTAACGTTCCCGGGCTGGGCGATGTGGTAATAACCGAGGAGCATATTGAGCAGGCTAAAAGCCTCATGATCACTGTTGGACAACTCCTCGATATCGAGCCCATGTCTCCGACTAGAGAGGAGGAAATAAAATGGAAATATGTCCGGGGCCAACCTTTGGTCGAGCCAGACGAGTTCAAGAAGCTCCCAACGAGAATGTATGAATTGCATCAATGGTACATGGACATTACCAAGAATTCCAATCGAGAGTCCCTCATGGTGAATGTCAAGAAGGATCATTACTACCATGAGAAAGCTGTGGCCGTTGAGTATTCAGAACTATTTCAGTTATACAATCAAGACGCACTCGACAAATCTATCGTCAGTTGCTATTGTCTGTAAGTGATTTCTTTCTGTAATTTAAGTCTCAAGCCAGCTGTAGTGATCATTTTGATCAATCATTACCTGTAATTATCCTCACTATATTCTTTTTTGTGGTATTATGCAGGATGAAGATTTATGAAATGAAAAAAGGTGGACGCTATGGCATTGGGTTCGTTGACCCAAATACCATTAATGAATACACATGGAAATTAGATCCATAGTACGAAAAAAGTGTAGAGGAAAGCATGCTAGAGTTCTTCAAGTGCCTCAAATACAATGATGATTGATACGTCTCCAACGTATCTATAATTTTTGATTGCTCCATGCTATATTATCTACTGTTTTGAATGTTTATGGGCTTTATTATACACTTCTATATCATTTTTGGGACTAACCTATTAACCCAGATCCCAGTGCCAGTTTCTGTTTTTACCCTGTTTTAGGGTTTCGAAGAAAAGGAAAATCAAACGGAGTCCAATTGACCTAAAACTTCACGAAACACATTTTTGGAAGGAAAGAAGCCTAGAAGACTTGGAGTGCACGTCGGGGGATATGGGAGGAGGTCACGAGGCAGGGGGGCGCGCCCACCCCCTGGGCGCGCCCTCCACCCTCGTCAGCCCCTCGTGGCCCCCTGACGTTCTTCTTCCGCCTATATATCTCCATATACCCTAAAAACATCTGAGAGCACAATAGATCAGGAGTTCCGCCGCCAGAAGCCTCCGTAGTCACCGAAAGCCAATCTAGACCCGTTCTGGCACCCTACCAGAGGGGACAATCCCTCTCCGGTGGTCATCTTCATCATCCCGGTGCTGAGGGAGTAGTTCTCCCTCGGGGCTGAGGGTATGTACCAGTAGCTATGTGTTTGATCTCTCTCTCTCTCTCGTGTTCTTGATTTGGCACGATCTTGATGTATCGCGAGCTTTGCTATTATAGTTGGATCTTATGTTTCTCCTCCCCCTCTTCTCTCTTGCAATGAATTGAGCTTCCCCTTTGAAGTAATCTTATCGGATTGAGTCTTTAAAGATTTGAGAACACTTGATGTATGTCTTGCGTGGGATACCCGTGGTGACAATGGGGTATTCTATTGATCCACTTGATGTATGTTTTGGTGATCAACTTGCAGGTTCCGCCCATGAACCTATGCATAGGGGTTGGCACATGTTTTCATCGTGATTCTCCGGTAGGAACTTTGGGGCACTCTTTGAGGTCCTTTGTTTTGGTTGAATAGATGAATCTGAGATTGTGTGATGCATATCGTATAATCATACCCACGGATACTTGAGGTGACATTGGAGTATCTAGGTGACACTAGGGTTTTGGTTGATTTGTGTCTTAAGGTGTTATTCTAGTACGAACTCTAGGGCTGTTTGTGACACTTATAGGAATAGCCCAACGGATTGATTGGAAATAATAACTTTGAGGTGGTTTCGTACCCTACCATAATCTCTTCGTTCGTTCTCCGCTATTAGTGACTTTGGAGTGACTCTTTGTTGCATGTTGAGGGATAGTTATGTGATCCAATTATGTTAGTATTGTTGAGGGAACTTACACTATCGAAAGTATGAACCCTAGGCCCTATTTCCTATCATTGCAATACCGTTTACGCTCACTTTTATCACTTGCTACCTTGCTGTTTTTATTATTTCATATTACAAATACCTCTATCTACTATCCATATACCACTTGTTTCACCATCTCTTCGCCGAACTAGTGCACCTATACAATTTACCATTGTATTGGGTGTGTTGGGGACACAAGAGATTCTTTGTTATTTGGTTGCATTTTTGCTTGAGAGAGACCATCTTCATCCTACGCCTCCTACGGATTGATAAACCTTAGGTCATCCACTTAAGGGAAATTTGCTACTGTCCTACAAACCTCTGCACTTGGAGGCCCAACAACGTCTACAAGAAGAAGGTTGTGTAGTAGACATCAATGCTCTTTTCTGGCGCCGTTGCCGGGGAGGTTAGCGCTTGAAGGTATATCTTTAGATCTTGCAATCGAGTCTTTTAGTTTCTTGTTTTATCACTAAGTTTAGTTTATAAAAGAAAACTAAAAAAATGGAATTGAGTTTGTCTCATACGCTTCACCTTTTTAATATCTTTCGTGAGTATGATGGAAAGGATAATTGTGCTCAAGTGCTAGAAGAAGAAATCTATAAAATGTTTGGCACTAAATATTTGAATGATGAGCATGATTGCAATGTTGTTAGTACAAATTCTTTGAATATCCATGATACTAATGATGATTGCACTAGTTATGATGAAAATGTCTCCTATAAACATGTCAATTTTTGTGGAGTGCATTGGGTTTGTAAGTACACACAAAATAGGGAAGATAGATATTGCAAGAGGCATAAATACTTAGAAACTGAATTGTTGCAAGAAAGCCTTGATGATTGTGCTGAAAAATTCAATATTTTTCACGCCCCTTGTGAACTTTGCAATGAACATGGTCATTTAAATCTCCAATGCAAATTGTTTCATGACCGAATCGTATCCAAAAATTGTGATAATTTGATTACCCTTGAGCATCATAAAGAGATTAGTCTTCTTCTGGGGTATGAGGAAATGAAACGTATAACTGAGGGTATTCCAAAGTTTAATCTTGATAGAGTTCTTCATTTTGACCTAGAGGAAATTTATATGTATTGTGCGGTGAATTGCATTGAAAATCCTTATATTGCCAATTACATAAAGAAAAGAAAACAAATAGAAGATGAAGAGAATACTAATAAAAGGGAAGAGACTTCCCAATATCCTCCTATTATTTCTTATGATGAATCAGGTAACGAGGAGGAGCCTCCTATTCAACCAATCTCATTAATAAGGAGCTCCAAAAAGAGGATTGAACCCACACATGATGTGGTGAAGAAGAAGAAAAGAAAAAGGAAGAGAGGTAACAAGATATCTCTCCCAAATAATGCTGCTCCTATTACTATTGTGCCTCATGAAAATATAATTGTGGAAGATAATGATACTTCTTATGATCTTGAAAATCTTTTTGGCACTTGCTTGGACGAATATGATAATTGCTATACTATTGGTGCTATCCATACTATTAATTATGAGAGTGATTATGCTTATGATATGAAAAGGCCCAAGCTTGGGGATGCTATGTTTAATGAAGATGATGTTTTTAAGAATATATTTGCTGCAATTAGTGTTTGTCCCAAGCTTGGGGATGCTACGCTTAATGAAGATGATATTTTTAGTATCCCAAGTTTTGATATGCAAATTTATAATGATAATAACATGCCTCCTACTTATGATAATTATTGTGATGATACATATGCTATAAAAAGTAGTGAGGATTATGTTTATAAAACTTGTCATGATTATGGTTACCCCTTTTCTGAACATTACTCTTTTAATGTGGAAACAATTTATAGTATCCAAGTCTCTTATGATACTCCCACTGTCCCGAATGAGAAGAATCTTGCTTATGTGGAGAGTAATAAAATTTCTATGCTTGTAGATCATGAAAAGAATGCTTTAGGTGCTGGTTATATTGTTTAATTCATTCATGATGCTACTGAAAATTATTATGAGGGAGGAATATATGCTTGTAGGAATTGCAATAATACCAAGTTTCCTCTCTATGTGCTTAAAGTTTTGAAGTTATGCTTGTTTTACCTTCCTATGCAAGTTGATTCTTGTTCCCACAAGTTGTTTGCTCACAAAATCCCTATGAATAGGAAGAGGGTTAGACTTAAATGTGCTTGTCATATGCTTCATGATGCTCTTGTTATGTTTCAATTCTTATCTTTTATGTGAGCATCATTGAAATCATCATGCCTAGCTAGGGGCGTTAAACGATAGCGCTTGTTGGGAGGCAACCCAATTTTATTTTTGTTCCTTGCTTTTTGTTCCTGTTTAGTAATAAATAATTCATCAAGCCTCTGTTTAGATGTGGTTTTATGATTTTAATTAGTGTTTGTGCCAAGTAGAACCTTTGGGAAGACTTGGGGAAAGTCTTGTTGATCATGCTGTAAAAAAAACAGAAACTTTAGCGCTCACGAGAACTGCTGACATTTTTATTTGGAGAGTGCTATTTAGTTAATTATTTTTGCAGATGATTAATAGATAAATTCCTCAGGTTCAGAAATTTATTTGAGAATTTTATCAGTTCCAGAAGTATATGTTTGATCCAGATTACTACAGACTGTTCTGTTTTTGACAGATTCTGTTTTTCATGTGTTGTTTACTTATTTTGATGAATCTATGGCTAGTAAAATAGTTTATAAACCATAGAGAAGTTGGAATACAGTAGGTTTAACACCAATATAAATAAAGAATGATTTCATTACAGTACCTTGACATGGTGATTTACTTTCTTATACTAACGGAGCTTACGAGTTTTGTACTTTAAGTTTTGTGTTGTGAAGTTTTCAAGTTTTGGGTAAAGATTCGATGGACTATGGAATAAGGAGTGGCAATAGCCTAAGCTTGGGGATGCCCAAGGCACCCCAAGGTAATATTCAAGGATAACCAAGTGTCTAAGCTTGGGGATGCCCCGGGTGGCATCCCCTCTTTCGTCTTCGTTCATCGGTAACTTTACTTGGAGCTATATTTTTATTCACCACATGATATGTGTTTTGCTTGGAGCATCATTTTATTTTATTTATCTTTGCTTGTTGTTTGAATAAAATATCTGTTGGAAATATGCCCTAGAGGCAATAATAAATTGGTTATTATTATATTTCCTTGTTCATGATAATCGTTTATTATCCATGAAGGAATTGTATTGATAGGAAACTCAGATACATGTGTGGATACATAGACAACACCATGTCCCTAGTAAGCCTCTAGTTAACTAGCTCGTTGATCAATAGATGGTTACGGTTTCCTGACCATGGACATTGGATGTCGTTGATAACGGGATCACATCATTAGGAGAATGATGTGATAGACAAGACCCAATCCTAAGCCTAGCACAAAGATCGTGTAGTTCGTATGCTAAAGCTTTTCTAAATGTCAAGTATCATTTCCTTAGACCATGAGATTGTGCAACTCCCGGATACCGTAGGAATGCTTTGGGTGTGCCAAACGTCACAACGTAACTGGGTGGCTATAAAGGTGCACTACGGGTATCTCCGAAAGTGTCTGTTGGGTTGGCACGAATCGAGACTGGGATTTGTCACTCCGTGTGACGGAGAGGTATCTCGGGGCCCACTCAGTAGGACATCATCATAATGTGCACAATGTGACCAAGGAGTTGATCAAGGGATGATGTGTTACGAAACGAGTAAAGAGACTTGCCGGTAACGAGATTGAAAAAGGTATCAGATACCGACGATCGAATCTCGGGCAAGTACAATACCGCTGGACAAAGGGAATTGAATACGGGATTGATTGAATCCTCGACATCGTGGTTCATCCGATGAGATCATCGTGGAACATGTGGGAGCCAACATGGGTATACAGATCCCGCTGTTGGTTATTTACCGGAGAGTCGTCTCGGTCATGTCTGCATGTCTCCCGAACCCGCAGGGTCTACACACTTAAGGTTCGGTGATGCTAGGGTTGTAGAGATATTAGTATGCGGTAACCCAAAAGTTGTTCGGAGTCCCGGATGAGATCCCGGACGTCACGCGGAGTTCCAGAATGGTCCGGGGGTAAAGATTTATATATAGGAAGTCCTATTTTGGCCACCGGAAAATGTTTGGGATTTTTCGGTATTGTACCGGGAAGGTTCTAGAAGGTTCCGGAGTGGGGCCCACCTGCATGGGGGGACCCACATGAACGTGGGTAGTGGGGGCAAGGCCCCACACCCCTGGTCAAGGCGCACCAAGATCCCCCCTTAGAAGGAATAAGATCATATCCCGAAGGGATAAGATCATATCCCGGTGGGGAAGGGAATGATGGGATTTCTTTTCCCCACCTTTGCCAACGCCCCAATGGACTTGGAGGGCAAGAAACCAGCCCCCTCCACCCCTATATATAGTGGGGAGGTGCATGGGAGCCGCACCCTAGCCCCTGGCGCCTCCCTCTCCCCTCGTAACACCTCTCCCTCTCGCTGAGCTTGGCGAAGCCCTGCCGAGATCCCCGCTGCTTCCACCACCACGCCGTCGTGCTGCTGGATCTCCATCAACCTCTCCTTCCCCCTTGCTGGATCAAGAAGGAAGAGACGTCTTCCCCAACCGTACGTGTGTTAAACGCATAGGTGCCGTCCGTTCGGCGCTCGGTCATCGGTGATTTGGATCACGACGAGTACGACTCCATCAACCCCGTTCTCTTGAACGCTTCCGCTCGCGATCTACAAGGGTATGTAGATGCACTCCTCTCTCTCGTTCCTAGATGACTCCATAGATTGATCTTGGTGATGCGTAGAAAATTTTAAAGTTCTGCTACGTTCCCCAACAGTGGCATCATGAGCTAGGTCTATGCGTAGTTTCTATGCACGAGTAGAACACAAAGTAGTTGTGGGCGTCGATTTTGTCAATTTACTTGCCGTTACTAGTCTTATCTCGATTCGGCGACATCGTGGGATGAAGCGGCCCGGACCGACCTTACACGTACACTTACGTGAGACAGGTTCCACCGACTGACATGCACTAGTTGCATAAGGTGGCTAGCGGGTGTCTGTCTCTCCCACTTTAGTCGGATCGGATTCGATGAAAAGGGTCCTTATGAAGGGTAAATAGAAATTGGCATATCACGTTGTGGTTTTTGCGTAGGTAAGAAACGTTCTTGCTAAGAAACCTATAGCAGCCACGTAAAAATTTGCAACAACAATTAGAGGACGTCTAACTTGTTTTTGCAGCATATGCCGTGTGATGTGATATGGCCAAAAGGATGTGATGAATGATATATGCGATGTATGAGATTGATCATGTTCTTGTAATAGGAATCACGACTTGCATGTCGATGAGTATGACAACCGGTAGGAGCCATAGGAGTTGTCTTAATTTATTTATGACCTGCGTGTCAACATAAACGTCATGTATTTACTTCATGAAGACACGATGATGGAGATCATGATGATGGAGATCATGGTGTCATGCCGGTGACGATGATGATCATGGCGCCCCGAAGATGGAGATCAAAAGGAGCAAAATGATAGAAGATACGATCAACATGAAGATGTTCACCGATGATGACTAGTCCTTATGAAGGGTAAATAGAAGTTGACAAATCACGTTGTGGTTTCACGTAGGTAAGAAAACGTTCTTGCTAGAACCCTACTTCAGCCACGTAAAACATGCAACAACAATTAGAGGACGTCTAACTTGTTTTTGCAGCAAGTGCTTTGTGATATGATATGGCCAAAGTTGTGATGAATGATGAATGATCTATATGTGATGTATGAGATGTTCATGCTATTGTAATGGGAATCACGACTTGCATGTCGATGAGTATGACAACCGGCAGGAGCCATAGGAGTTGTCTTTATTTTTTGTATGACCTGCGTGTCATTGAGAAACGCCAAAGATGTTCACGTGATGATCGGACACGGCCTAGTTGACTCGGATCATGTATCACTTAGATGACTAGAGGGATGTCTATCTAAGTGGGAGCACCAAAGACGTTTTTGAAACATCGCAGAACATATGAGATGTTCCAAGGACTGAAATTGGGATTTCAGGCTAGTGCCCACGTCAAGAGGTATGAGACCTTTGACAAGTTTCTTAAGCCTGCACACTAAGGAGAAAAGCTCAATCGTTGAGCATGTGCTCAGATTGTATGAGTACTACAATCGCTTGAATCGAGTGGGAGTTGATCTTCCAGATGAGATAGTGATGGTTCTCCAAAGTCACTGCCACCAAGCTACTAGAGCTTCGTGATGAACTATAACATATCAGGGATAGATATGATGATCCTTGAGCTATTCGCGACACCGTGAAAGTAGAAATCAAATAGGAGCATCAATTGTTGATGGTTAGTAAAACCACTAGTTTCAAGAAGGGCAAGGGCAAGAAAGGGATACTTCATGAAACGACAAATCAGTTGCTGCTCTAGTGAAGAAACCCAAATTTGAACCCAAGCCCGAGACTAAGTGCTTCTATAATAAGGGGAACGGTCACTGAAGCAGAACCACCCTAGATACTTGGTAGATGAGAAGGCTGGCAAGGTTGAAAGAAGTATATATTGGACATACATAATATTAAATGTGTACTTTACTAGTACTCCTAGTAGCAGCAGGGTATTAGATACCGGTTCGGTTGCTAAGTGTTGGTAACTCGAAATGAAAGGCTACGGAATAAACGGAGACTAGTCAAAGGTGAGACGATGATATGTGTTGGAAGTGTTTCGAAGGTTGATGTGATCAAGCATCGCACGCTCCGTTTACCATCAGGATTGGTGTTATTTGGTGTTTGCATTGAGCATAGACATGATTGGATTATGTTTTTCGCAATACGGTTATTCATTTAAGGAGAATAATGGTTACTCTGTTTATTTGAATAATACCTTCAATGGTCTTGCACCTAAAATGAATGGTTTATCGAATCCCGATCGTAGTGATACACATGTTCATGCCAAAAGATATAAGATAGTACCACATACTTGTGGCACTGCAATTTTAGTCACAATGGTATAAAACGCATGAAGAAGCTCAATGTTGATGGATCTTTGGACTCGCTTGATTTTGAATCACTTGAGACATGCAAATCATACCACATGAGCAAGATGACTGAAAGGCCTCGTTTTTCAGTAAGATGGAACAAGAAAGCAACTTGTTGGAAGTAATACATCTTGATGTGTGCAGTCCAATGAGTGCTGAGGCATGTAGTGGATATCGTTATATTCTTACTTCACAGATGATTTGAGTAGATGCTAAGTATATTTACTTGATGAATCACGAGTCTGAATTATTGAAAGGTTCAAGTAATTTCAGGGTGAAGTTGAAGATCGTCATGACAAGAGGATAAAATATCTATGATATGATCATAGAGATGAATATCTGAATTACGAGTTTGGCACAGAATTAAGACATCGTGGAAAAAAATTCACAACTAATACAGCCTGGAACACCATAGTGTGATGGTGTGTCCGAACATCATAACTGCACCCTATTGGATATGATGCATACCATGATGTCTCTTATTGAATTACCACGATAGTTTATGGGTTAGGCATTAGAGACAACCACATTCACATTAAATAGGGCACCACGTAATTCCGATGAGATGACACCGTATGAACTATGGTTTAGAGAAACCTAAGCTGTCATTTCTTAAAAGTTTGGGGCTGCAATGCTTATGTGAAAAAGTTTCAGGCTGACAAGCTCGAACCCAAAGCGGATAAATGCATCTTCATAGAGTACCCAAAACAGTTGGATATACCTCCTGTCTCAGATCCGAAAGCAATAGGGATTGTTTCTAGAATCGGGTCCTTTCTTGAGGAAAAGTTTCTCTCGAAAGAATTGAGTGGGAGGATGGTGGAGACTTGATGAGGTTATTGAACCGTCACTTCAACCAGTGTATAGCAGGGCACAGGGAGTTGTTCTTGTGGCACTTACACCAATTGAAGTGGAAGCTTATGATAGTGATCATGAAACTTCGGATCAAGTCACTACCAAACCTCGTAGGACGACAAGGATGTGTACTACTTTAGAGTGGTACGTAATGCTGTCTTGGAAGTCATGTTGCTAGACAACAATGAACCTACAAGCTATGGAGAAGCGATGGTGGGCCCGGATTCCGAAAATTGGCTCGAGGCCATAAAATCCGAGAGAGGATCCATGTATGAAAACAAAGTGTAGACTTTGGAAGAACTGCTTGATGGTCATAAGGCTGTTGGGTACATATGGATTTTAAAAGAAAGACGAACAATGGTGGTAAGTATCACCATTAAGAAAGCTTGACTTATCGTTAAGATGTTTTCCGACAAGTTCAAGGAGTTGACTACGATGAGACTTTCTCACTCGTAGCGATGCTAAGAGTCTGTTGGAATTATGTTATCAGTTACTGCATTGTTTATGAAATCTTGCAGATACGATGTCAAAATATTGTTTCCTTGACGATTTTATTGAGGAAAGGTTGTATGTGATACAACCAGAAGGTTTTGTCAGTCCTGAAAAATGCTAACAAGTATGCAAAGCTCCAGCAATCCTTCTAAGGACTGGAGTAAGCATCTCGGAGTTGGAATGTACGCTTTGATGAGATGATCAAAGCTTTTGGGTTTATACAAAGTTTATGAGGAACTTGTATTTCCAAAGAAGTGAGTGGGAGCACTATAGAATTTCTGATGAGTATATGTTGTTGACATATTGTTGATCTGAAATGATGTAGAATTTCTGGAAAGCATATAGGGTTATTTGAAAAGTGTTTTTCAATGTAAAACCTGGATTAAGCTACTTGAACATTGAGCATCAAGATCTATAAGGATAGATCAAAACGCTTAATGGTACTTTCAAATGAGCACATACCTTGACATGATCTTGAAGGTGTTCAAGATGGATCAGTCAAAGAAGGAGTTCTTTCCTGAGTTGTAAGGTATGAAGTTATGAAGTTAAAGCTCGACCACGGCAGGAGAAAGAGGAAGGACGAAGGTCGTCCCCTATGCTTTTGTCATAGGCTCTATACAATATGCCATGCTGAGTACCGCACCTGATGTGTGCCTTGCCACATGTCTGGCAAGAGGGTACAAAGGTGATCTAGGAGTAGATCACCAGATAGCGGTCAAAATTATCCTTAGAGGAATAAGGATATGTTTCTCGGTTATGAAGGTGATAAAGAGTTCGACGTAAAGAGTTACATCGATGCAAGCTTAACACCTATCCGGATAGCTCTAAGTAGAGATACCGGATACGTATAATGGAGAAACAATTTAGAATAGCTCGAAGTAGAACAGTTATTTGAAATGGCTCCAAATATAGCGTAGAGATTTGCGAAGTACATACGGATCTAAATGTTGCAGACCCATTGACTAAAACCTCTCTCACAAGCATAACATGATCAAACCCAGAACTCATTGAGTGTTAATCACATAGTGATGTGAACTAGATTATTGACGCTAGTAAACTCTTTGGATGTTGGTCACATGGTGATGTGACCTGTGAGTGTTAATCATATGGCGATGTGAACTAGTTTATTGACTCTAGTGCAAGTGGGGGACTGTTGGAAATATGCCCTAGAGGCAATAATAAATTGGTTATTATTATATTTCCTTGTTCATGATAATCGTTTATTATCCATGATAATCGTTTATTATCCATGCTAGAATTGTATTGATAGGAAACTCAGATACATGTGTGGATACATAGACAACACCATGTCCCTAGTAAGCCTCTAGTTAACTAGCTCGTTGATCAATAGATGGTTACGGTTTCCTGACCATGGACATTGGATGTCGTTGATAACGGGATCACATCATTAGGAGAATGATGTGATGGACAAGACCCAATCCTAAGCCTAGCACAAGATCGTGTAGTTCGTATGCTAAAGCTTTTCTAATGTCAAGTATCATTTCCTTAGACCATGAGATTGTGCAACTCCCGGATACCGTAGGAATGCTTTGGGTGTGCCAAACGTCACAACGTAACTGGGTAGCTATAAAGGTGCACTACGGATATCTCCGAAAGTGTCTGTTGGGTTGGCACGAATCAAGACTGGGATTTGTCACTCCGTGTGACCGAGAGGTATCTCTGGGCCCACTCGGTAGGACATCATCATAATGTGCACAATGTGACCAAGGACTTGATCACGGGATGATGTGTTACGGAACGAGTAAAGAGACTTTCCGGTAACGAGATTGAACAAGGTATCGGATACCGACGATCGAATCTCGGGCAAGTACAATACCGCTGGACAAAGGGAATTGAATACGGGATTGATTGAATCCTCGACATCGTGGTTCATCCGATGAGATCATCGTGGAACATGTGGGAGCCAACATGGGTATCCGGATCTCGCTGTTGGTTATTGACCGAAGAGTCGTCTCGGTCATGTCTTTATGTCTCCCGAACCCGTAGGGTCTACACACTTAAGGTTCGGTGATGCTAGGGTTGTAGAGATATTAGTATGCGGTAACCCAAAAGTTGTTTGGAGTCCCGTATGAGATCCCGGACGTCATGAGGAGTTCCAGAATGGTCCGGAGGTAAAGATTTATATATTGGAAGTCCTATTTTGGCCATCGGAAAATGTTTGGGATTTTTCGGTATTGTACCGGGAAGGTTCTAGAAGGTTCCGGAGTGGGGCCCACATGCATGGGGGGACCCACATGAACGTCGGTAGTGGGGGCAAGGCCCCACACCCCTGTTCAAGGCGCACCAAGATCCCCCCTTAGAAGGAATAAGATCATATCCCGAAGGGATAAGATCAAGATCCCTAAAAAGAGGGGATAACAATCGGTGGGGAAGGGAAATGATGGGATTTCTTTTCCCCACCTTTGCCAACGCCCCAATGGACTTGGAGGGCAAGAAACCAGCCCCCTCCACCCCTATATATAGTGGGGAGGCGCATGGGAGCCGCACCCTAGCCCCTGGCGCCTCCCTCTCCCCTCGTAACACCTCTCCCTCTCGCTGAGCTTGGCGAAGCCCTGCCGAGATCCCCGCTGCTTCCACCACCACGCCGTCGTGCTGCTGGATCTCCATCAACTTCTCCTTCCCCCTTTCTGGAACAAGAAGGAGGAGACATCTTCCCCAACCGTACGTGTGTTGAACGCGGAGGTGCCGTCCGTTCGGCGCTCGGTCATCGGTGATTTGGATCACGACGAGTACGACTCCATCAACCCCGTTCTCTTAAACGCTTCATCTCGCGATCTACAAGGGTATGTAGATGCACTCCTCTCTCTCGTTGCTATATGACTCCATAGATTGATCTTGGTGATGCGTAGAAAATTTTAAAATTCTGCTACGTTCCCCAACAATATCAAGATCTGAAATTATTAATTGTTAGAGAGTCTTCACATAGTTGCATAATTATTCGACTACTCATTGATCTTCACTTATATCTTTCAGAGTAGTTTGTCATTTGCTCTAGTGCTTAATTCACTTATATCTTTTAGAGCATGGTGGATTTGTTTTATAGAAACTATTGATCTCTCATGCTTCACTTAGATTATTTTGAGAGTCTTAATAGCATGGTAATTCGCTTAAAATCCTAATATGCTAGGTATACAAGATTAATAATAAAATTCTCTTATGAGTGTTTTGAATACTAAGAGAAGTTTGATGCTGGATGATTGTTTTGAGATATGGAGGTAATAATATCAAAGTCGTGCTAGTTGAGTAGTTGTGAAATTGAGAAATACTTGTGTTGAACTTTGCAAGTCCCATAGCATGCACGTATGGTAAACGTTATGTAACAAATTTGAAACATGAGGTGTTATTTGATTGTCCTCCTTATGGGTGGCGGTCGGGGACGAGCGATGGTCTTTTCCTACCAATCTATCCCCCTAGGAGCATGCACGTAGTGCCGAGGTTTTTGATGACTTGTAGATTTTTGCAATAAGTATGTGAGTTCTTTATGACTAATGTTGAGTCCATGGATTATACGCACTCTCACCCTTCCATCCTTGCTAGCCTCTTCGGTACCGTGCATTGCCCTTTCTCACATTGACAGTTGGCGCAAACTTAGCCGGTGCATCCAAACCCCGTGATATGATACGCTCTGTCACACATAAACCTCCTTATATCTTCGTCAAAACAGCCACCGTACCTACCTATTATGGCATTTCCATAGCCATTCCGAGATATATTGCCATGCAACTTTCCATCATCCAGTTTATCATGGCACATTCATCATTGTCATATTGCTTAGCATGATCATGTAGTTGACATCGTATTTGTGGCAAAGCCACCGTTCATAATTTTCCATACATGTCACTCTTGATTCATTGCATATCCCGGGCAGCCATGATCATGCATGCATGCATGCACATGCACTCCTCTGGTTTTCTGATGGCAGCAGTGGTGGTTCCGAGAAATGGCGGTGCCTAGCTAGAACTGGAATCGCGTGTTCTGGTCGTGTCCCTCCCGTCCATGCTGGGTATCACGTGCGTGCACCCATTGCTGGGCGCACGTGCTCTTGTCACGGTGCATCTTTTCTATATCAGCAACATGCCGGCACGATCTGGTCGGGATCCGGATCACCAGATCCAGCCCAATCGAAAACGTTTGTATCGACGCGTCCAGACCATTTTTGCAGTCCAACACGATGCCTCGTGTGTTCATGGATGTGTTTGCATGTTGAATTCTCACAAACCAGATGAAAAGGTTTGCGGGTGTCCAGACCTTCTCACATAGGGCTATGACAACTCCAGCCCATCCATAACCCATCAAGAGTCCGTCCTATTTTGCCACGCCCGCATAATTTTAATGCCAAAGTTTGCTCCCACCTCTCTAGCCGATCACCGCCGCCCTTCATCCTATTCTCACCATTTCGTTCGTGCGTATCATGGACCCGTTTAGTTTGTCGTCAAAGCCAGAGGAGGATTCAAAGGTGGTGGCACCCGTAAGATCAACTCGTCGACCCGCAACGGCGGGCCGCCAAGTCCAAAGGACTAGGGAGCAAGCAACTTATCCGGTCGCGGACGTCGGGCGTGGATCACTGCAGCTTATCCGGCCGCGGACGTTGGGCATGGATCAACTCGGTGCCCGCTCTCTATTTGCTCATATGTCTCAGGCGCAACGATGACTGATCACAAGCAGATGTTGGACATCATCCACGACAGAGGTCGCTTCGAGGACGGATAAGTGGATGACTCTTAAGATCAAGTTTTTTCCCTAACCCTAAACCCTCTGGAGGCGCTGGGGGCGATTAGGGTTTGGACGTGAAAACAAGACTTTGTCCGGTGATCTATTGCCAGTGCGAGAGATCCGTCGGGGGGGACCTTGCGTATGGCAGGATCCAACTCTGCGGAGGGGGCGTAGCCGAAGAACGATCCACTCGCGGGTCGCGCGGCCAGGAAACAACTGGAGGAAGCCCTAGGGAAACTTGACATCTCCGAGGAAGAGGCGTCTCCTTTGATACTTGATGATCGCATCGAGGATGGTCCGGTGAAGTGGCTGTTGGCTGGTAAGGTACTACACCGTAATCAACTCCATATCCAGACTATCACCAACGCCTTGCGGCCGGCATGGGGAAACCCACGGGGTCTTCAATTCAGACCTGCCGGAGTTAACATCTTTGTGGCAGAGTTTGAGAATCAGAGAGATAGGGATCGTGTTTGGGGAGGATCCCCCTGGCATATCAACAAGAATACAGTGGTGTTAGCAGAATTCGATGACTGTATCAGGTCGGATGAGGTGAAGTTCGATAAGCTGCAAGTATGGGCTAGGGTTGTTAACCTGCCATACAATTTGCACGATGAGGCATGGTGGAAGCCAATAGCTCAGTGGATTGACAAGAACGCTCTTTCGGTAAATTTTGACCACAATGGTGGGTTTCTGCGAGCGAGAATTTCCATCGATGTTGCTAAGCCGATCAGGCGTTGGATCCTGATAGATTCTGCCAGGAGGAAGAAGGTGGATATGTATGACATCCAGTATGATCATAGAGGGGGGGCGAGTACGGCCAATGGAGTAGAAACTGTTGGCTAGGATGGTGAGACTTCTGCTAGTAATGAAGTGGAAGGTGATGACTTCGTACGGGACCCCAAGAAAAAGAAGCCCACTCCAGAAAATTTGGCAGAGATCGCGCTGCGGTCCTGCCCGACATAATGACGTGCTTGAGCTGGAACTGCCGGGGGCTTGGGAACCCCGAGGCAGTTCATGAGCTTCGCAGTATTGTGAAGCTGGAAGGACCCACTCTCCTCTTTGTAATGGAAACGAAAATTCAAGCAAAAAGAGTTGAGGCTTTGAAGTATTCTCTCGGTTTTGGAGGTTGTTTTGCAGTAGACGGTGTCGGCCTTAGTGGTGGCATTGGTCTTTTCTGGTCACGCGATGTGAATGTTGAGTTGAAAAATTTCAGCAAGTGTCACATTGATGTGGTGGTTCATAGCAATAATGAGAGTTTATCAGTTTGGAGATTCGATGGACTATGGAATAAGGAGTGGCAAGAGCCTAAGCTTGGGGATGCCCAAGGCACCCCAAGGCAATATTCCAGGACAACCAAAAGCCTAAGATTGGGGATGCCACGGAAGGCATCCCCTCTTTCGTCTTCGTTCATCAGTAACTTTACTTGGAGCTATATTTTTATTCACCACATGATATGTGTTCTGCTTGGAGCGTCATTTTATTTTATTTAGTTTTGCTTGCCGTTAAATAGAATAAAAAGATCTGAAATTCTTTAATGTTAGAGAGTCTTCATATAGTTGCATAATTATTCGACTACTCATTGATCTTCACTTATATCTTTCGGAGTAGTTTGTTGTTGCTCTAGTGCTTCACTTATATCCTTTTAGAGTACGGTGGTGGTTTCATTTTAAAGAAATAGATGAACTCTCGTGCTTCACTTATATTATTTTGAGAGTCTTTAGAACAGCATGGTAGTTTGTTTTGGTTATGAAACTAGTCCTAATATGATGGGCATCCAAGAGGGATATAATAAAAAACTTTCATATAAGTGCATTGAATACTAAGAGAAGTTTGATACTTGATGATTGTTTTGAGATATGGAGATAGTGATATCAAAGGTGTGCTAGTTGGGTAGTTGTGAATTTGAGGAATACTTGTGTTGAAGTTTGCAAGTCCGGTAGCATGCATGTATGGTAAACGTTGTGTAACAAATTTGAAACATGAGGTGTTATTTGATTGTCTTCCTTATGAGTGGCGGTCGGCGACGAGCGATGGTCTTTTCCTACCAATCTATCCCCCTAGGAGCATGCGCATAATGCTTGCTTTTTGATGACTTGTAGATTTTTGCAATAAGTATGTGAGTTCTTTATGACTAATGTTGAGTCCATGGATTATACGCACTCTTACCCTTCCATCATTGCTAGCCTCTTCGGTACCGTGCATTGCCCTTTCTCACATTGAGAGTTGGTGCAAACTTCCCCGGTGCATCCAAACCCCGTGATATGATACGCTCTTTCACACATAAACCTCCTTATATCTTCCTCAAAATAGCCACCATACCTACCTATTATGGCATTTCCATAGCCATTCCGAGATATATTGCCATGCAACATTCCACCATTCCGTTTATCATGACACGTTCATCATTGTCATATTGCTTAGTATGATCATGTAGTTGACATAGTATTTGTGGCAAAGCCACCGTTCATAATTATTTCATACATATCACTCTTGGTTCATTGCATATTCCGGTACACCGCCGGAGGCATTTATATAGAGTCATACTTTGTTCTAGTATCGAGTTGTAATAATTGAGTTGTAAATAAATAGAAGTGTGATGATCATCATTCAATAGATCATTGTCCCAAAAAAAGGCCAAATAAAAAAAGGGAAGGCCAAATAAAAAAAGGGAAAGGCCAAATAAAAAAGGGGCAATGTTACTATCCTTTTGTTGGGGAACGTAGTAATTTCAAAATTTTCCTACGCAAACGCAAGATCATGGTGATGCATAGCAACGAGAGGGGAGAGTGTTGTCCACGTACCCTCGTAGACCAAAAGCGGAAGCGTTATAACAACGCGTTTGATGTAGTCGTACGTCTTCACGGCCCGACCGATCAAGCACCGAAACTACGGCACCTCCGAGTTCTAGCACACGTTCAGCTTGATGACTATCCCCGGACTCCGATCCAGCAAAGTGTCAGGGATGAGTTCCGTCAGCACGACGGCGTGGTGACGATCTTGATGTTTTACCGTCGCAGGGCTTCGCCTAAGCACCACTACAATATTATCGAGGATTATGGTGTAGGGGGCACCGCATACGGCTAAGAGATCTCAAGGATCAATTGTTGTGTCTATGGGGTGCCCCCCTGCCCCCGTATATAAAGGAGCAAGGGAGGAGGAGGCCGGCCCTAGGAGTGGGCGCGCCAAGTGTGGAGTCCTACTAGGACTCCTTATTCCTAGTAGGATTCCACCTCCCATATGGAATAGGAAAAGAGGAAGGGAAAAGGAGAAGGAAGGAAGGGGGCGCCCCCCTTCCCTAGTCCAATTTGGACCAGACCAAGGGGAGGGGTGCGGCCACCCTTGAGGCCCTTTTCCTTCTTTCCCGTATGGCCCAATAAGGCCCAATACGTATTCCCATAACTCTCGCAACTAACTCATTAGTTGCAATGCTTGCAAGGGTTTAAGTGATGTGCATTACCGAGAGGGCCCAGAGATACCTCTCCGACAATCGGAGTGACAAATCCTAATCTTGAAATACGCCAACCCAACAAGTACCTTTGGAGACACCTGTAGAGCACCTTTATAATCACCCAGTTACGTTGTGACGTTTGGTAGCACACAAAGTGTTCCTCCGGTAAACGGGAGTTGCATAATCTCATAGTCATAGGAACATGTATAAGTCATGAAGAAAGCAATAGCAACAAACTAAACGATCAAGTGCTAAGCTAACGGAATGGGTCAAGTCAATCACATCATTCTCTAATGATGTGACCCCGTTAATCAAATGACAATTCATGTCTATGGCTAGGAAACTTAACCATCTTTGATTCAATGAGCTAGTCAAGTAGAGGCATACTAGTGACACTCTGTTTGTCTATGTATTCACACATGTATTATGTTTCCGGTTAATACAATTCTAGCATGAATAATAAACATTTATCATGAAATAAGGAAATAAATAATAACTTTATTATTGCCTCTAGGGCATATTTCCTTCAGTCTCCCACTTGCACTAGAGTCAATAATCTAGTTCACATCGCCATGTGATTTAACATTAATAGTTCACGTCACCATGTGATAAACACCCATAGTTCACATCGTCATGTGACCAACACCCAAATGGTTTACTAGATTCAATAATCTAGTTCACATCGCTATGTGATTAACGCCCAAAGAGTACTAAGGTGTGATCATGTTTTGCTTGTGAGATAAGTTTAGTCAACGGGTCTGCCACATTCAGAACCGTAAGTATTTTGCAAATTTCTATGTCAACAATGCTCTGCACTAAGCTACTCTAGCTAATTTATCCCACTTTCAATATGTATCCAGATTGAGACTTTGAGTCATCTGGATCAGTGTCAAAACTTGCATCGACGTAACCTTTTACGACAAACCTTTTGTCATCTCCATAATCGAGAAACATATCCTTATTCCACTAAGGATAATTTTGACCAATGTCCAGTGATCTACTCCTAGATCACTATTGTACTCCCTTGCCAGAAAAAACAATAGTGTAGGGTATACAATAGATCTGGTACACAGCATGACATACTTTATAGAACCTATGGCTGAGGCATAGGGAATGACTTTCATTCTCTTTCTATCTTCTGCCGTGATCGGGTTTTGAGTCTTACTCAATTTCACACCTTTGTAACACAGGCAAGAACTCCTTCTTTGACTGTTCCATTTTGAACTACTTCAAAATCTTGTCAAGGTATGTACTCATTGAAAAACTTATCAAGCGTCTTGATCTATCTCTATAGATCTTGATGCTCAATATGTAAGAAGCTTCACCGAGGTCTTTTTTTTTGAAAAACTCCTTTCAAACACTCCTTTATGCTTTGCAGAATAATTATATATTATCTCCGATCAACAATATGTCATTCACATATACTTATCAGAAATGTTGTAGTGCTCCCACTCACTTTCTTGTAAATACAGGCTTCACCTCAAGTCTGTATAAAATTATATGCTTTGATCAACTTATCAAAGCCTATATTCCAACTCTGAGATGCTTGCACCAGTCCATAGATGGATCGCTGGAGCTTGCATATTTTGTTAGCACCTTTAGGATTGACAAAACCTTCTGGTTGCATCATATACAACTCTTCTTTAATAAATCCATTAAGGAATGCAGTTTTGTTTATCCATTTGCCAGATTTCATAAAATGCGGCAATTGCTAACATGATTCGGACAGACTTAAGCATAGATACGAGTGAGAAACTCTCATCGAGTCAACACCTTGAACTTGTCGAAAAACCTTTTTGCGACAAGTCTAGCTTTTGTAGATAGTGACACTACTATCAGCGTCCGTCTTCCTCTTGAAGATCCATTTAATATCAATGGCTCACCGATCAATGGGCAAGTCAATCAAAGTCCATACTTTGTTCTCATACATGAATCTCATCTCAGATTTCATGGCCTCAAGCCATTTCGCGGAATCTGGGCTCATCATCGCTTCCTCATAGTTCGTAGGCTCGTCATGGTCAAGTAACATGACCTCCAGAACAGGATTACCGTACCACTCTGGTTTACCTACGAGGTTCGGTAGTAACTTGATCTGAAGTTACATGATCATCATCATTAGCTTCCTCACTAATTGGTGTAGTAGTCACAGGTACAGATTTCTGTGATGAACTACTTTCCAATAAGGGAGTAGGTACAGTTACCTCATCAAGTTCTACTTTCCTCCCACTCACTTCTTTCGAGAGAAACTCCTTCTCTAGAAAGAATCCATTCTAGGCAATGAATAACTTGCCTTCGGATCTGTGATAGAAGGTGTACCCAATATTTTATTTTGGGTATCCTATGAAGACGCACTTCTCCGATTTGGGTTTGAGCTTATCATGTTGAAACTTTTTCACATAAGCATCGCAGTCCCAAACTTTAAGAAACGACAGCTTGGGTTTCTCGCCAAACCACGGTTCATACGGTGTCGTCTCAACGGATTTAGATGGTGCCCTATTTAACGTGAATGTAGCTGTCTCTAATGCATAACCCCAAAACGATAGTGGTAATCGGTAAGAGACATCATAGATCGCACCATATCTAATAAAGCACGGTTACGACGTTCGGACACACCATTACACTGTGGTGTTCCAGGTGGCGTGAGTAGTGAAACTATCTCACATTGTTTTAACTGAAGGCCAAACGCGTAACTCAAATATTTTACTTTTGCGATCATATCGTAGAAACTTTTATTTTTGTTACTATGATTCTCCACTTCACTCTGAAATTCTTTGAACTTTTCAAATATTTCAGACTTGTGTTTCATCAAGTAGATATACTCATATCTGCTCAAATCATCTGTGAAGATTAGAAAATAAAGATACCTGCCGCGAGCCTCAATATTCATCAGACCACATACATCAGTATATATGATTTCCAACAAATCTGTTGCTCGCTCCATTGTTCCAGAGAACGGAGTCTTAGTCATCTTGCCCATGAGGCATGGTTCGCAAGCATCAACTGATTCATAATCAAGTGATTCCAAAAGCCCATCAGCATGGATTTTCTTCATGCGCTTTACACCAATATGACCTAAACGGCAGTGCCACAAATAAGTTGCACTATCATTATTAACTTTGCATCTTTTGGCTTCGATATTATGAAAATGTGTATCACCACGATCGAGATCCAACAAACCATTTTCATTGGTTGTATGACCATAGAAGGTTTTATTCATGTAAACAGAACAACAATTATTCTCTAATTTACATGAATAACCGTATTGCAATAAACATGATCCAATCATATTTATGCTCAACGCAAACACCAAATAACATTTATTTAGGTTCAACACTAATCCCGAAAGTATAGGGAGTGTGCGATGATGATCATATCAATCTTGGAACCACTTCCAACACACATCATCACTTCACCCTTAACTAGTCTCTGTTTATTTTGCAACTCCCGTTTCGAGTTACTAATCTTGGCAACTGAACTAGTATCAAATACTGAGGGGTTGCTATAAACACTAGTAAAGTACACATCAATAACATGTATATCAAATATACCTTTGTTCACTTTGCCATCCTTCTTATCCGCCAAATACTTGGGTAGTTCCGCTTCCAGTGACCAGTCCCTTTGTAGTAGAAGCACTTAGTTTTCAGGCTTAGGACCAGACTTGGGCTTCTTCACTTGAGCAGCAACTTGCTTGCCGTTCTTCTTGAAGTTCCCCTTCTGCCCTTTGCCCTTTTCTTGAAACTAGTGGTCTTGTCTACCATCAACACTTGATATTTTTCTTGATTTCTACCTTCGTTGATTTCAGCATTACGAAGAGCTTGGGAAATGTTTCCGTTATCCCTTGCATATCATAGTTCATCACGAAGTTCTACTAACTTGGTGATGGTGACTAGAGAATTTTGTCAATCACTATCTTATCTAGAAGATTAACTCCCACTTGATTCAAGCGATTGTAGTACCCAGACAATCTGAGCACATGCTCACTGCTTGAGCTATTCTCCTCCATCTTTTTAGCTATAGAACTTGTTGGAGACTTCATATCTCTCAACTCGGGTATTTGCTTGAAATATTAACTTCAACTCCTGGAACATCTCATATGGTCCATGACATTCAAAACGTCTTTGAAGTCCCGATTCTAAGTTGTTAAGCATGGTGCACTAAACTATCAAGTAGTCATCATATTGAGCTAGCCAAACGTTCATAACGTCTGCCTCTACTCCTGCAATAGGTCTGTCACCTAGTGGTGCATCAAAGACATAATTTTTCTGTGCAGCAATGAGGATAAACCTCAGATCATGGATCCAATCCGCATCATTGTTACTAACATTTTTCAACATCATATTTCTCTAGGAACACAATAAACTGGGAGCAACATCGCGAGCTATTGATCTAGAACATAGATATGCTAATACTACCAGGTCTAAGTTCATGATAAATTAAAGTTCAATTAATCATATTACTTAAGAACTCCCACTTAGACAGACATCCCTCTAATCTTCTAAGTGATCACGTGATCCATATCAACTAAACCATGTCCGATTATCACATGAGATGGAGTAGTTTTAATGGTGAACATCACTATGTTGATCATATCTACTATATGATTCACGCTCGACCTTTCGGTCTCCGTGTTCCGAGGCCATATCTGTTATATGCTAGGCTCGTCAAGTTTAACATGAGTATTCCGCGTGTGCAACTGTTTTGCACCCGTTGTATTTGAACGTAGAGCCTATCACACCCGATCATCACGTGGTGTCTCAGCACGAAGAACTTTCGCAACAGTGCATACTCAGGGAGAACACTTATACTTTGATAATTTTAGTGAGGGATCATCTTATAATGCTACCGTTAATCAAAGCAAGATAAGATGCATAAAAGATAAACATCACATGCAATCAATATAAGTGATATGATATGGCCATCATCATCTTGTACTTGTGATCTCCATCTCCGAAGTACCGTCATGATCACCATCGTCACCGGCATGACACCTTGATCTCCATCATAGCATCATTGTCGTCTCGCCAATCTTATGCTTCCATGACTATCGCTACCGTCTAGTGATAAAGTAAAGCATTATAGCGCGATTGCATTGCATACAATAAAACGACAACCATATGGCTCCTGCCAGTTGCCGATAACTCGGTTATAAAACATGATCATCTCATACAATAAAATTTAGCATCATGTCTTGACCAAATCACATCACAACATGCCCTGCAAAAACAAGTTAGACGTCCTCTACTTTGTTGTTGCAAGTTTTACGTGGCTGCTACGGGCTTAGCAAGAACCGTTCTTACCTACGCATCAAAACCACAACGATAGTTTGTCAAGTTGGTGCTATTTTAACCTTCGCAAGGACCGGGCGTACCCACACTCGGTTCAACTAAAGTTGGAGAAACTGACACCCGCCAGCAACCTGTGTGCAAAGCACGTCGGTAGAACCAGTCTCACGTAAGCGTACGCGTAATGTCGGTCCGGGCCGCTTCATCCAACAATACCGCCGAACCAAAGTGTGACATGCTGGTAAGTAGTATGACTTATATCGCCCACAACTCACTTGTGTTCTACTCATGCACAACATCAATGCATAAAACCTAGGCTCGGATACCACTATTGGGGAACGTAGTAATTTCAAAATTTTCCTACGCACACGCAAGATCATGGTGATGCATAGCAATGAGAGGGGAGAGTGTTGTCCACGTACCCTCGTAGACCGAAAGCGGAAGCGTTATAACAACGCGGTTGATGTAGTCGTATGTCTTCACGGCCCGACCGATCAAGCACCGAAACTACGGTACCTCCGAGTTCTAGCACATGTTCAGCTCGATGACGATCCCCGGACTCCGATCCAACAAAGTGTCGGGGATGAGTTCCGTCAGCACGACGGTGTGGTGACAATCTTGATGTTTTACCGTCGCAGGGCTTCGCCTAAGCACCACTACAATATTATCGAGGATTATGGTGGAGGGGGGCACCGCATACGGCTAAGAGATCTCAAGGATCAATTGTTGTGTCTCTGGGGTGCCCCCCTGCCCCCGTATATAAAGGAGCAAGGGAGGAGGAGGCCGGCCCTAGGAGGGGGCGCGCCAAGTGTGGAGTCCTACTAGGACTCCCTATTCCTAGTAGGATTCCACCTCCCATATGGAATAGGAAAAGAGGAAGGGAAAAGGAGAAGG
>NC_053028.1:116156850-116208812 GCF_003073215.2 Triticum urartu
GAGTGGTTGCCGGCAACGGGTCCGGCCATACATCCCGATGTACCAAGCGTGTTGGCACTGGCATTACCGCCAGCCGCTGTCGTGACTGGATATTAACCTCCCTACGGCTGGCACCTTAACCCGCACTGCATCCCAGTGTCGGCGGTGCTGCGGGCGCACACGGAGGAGGTGTGCCCTAACATTGTTTTTATCTCATGACACAGAAACAACTTCATTAACATGTATTTCTACAAAAGACACCTAAAGGGAATATTATATCTGATAGTTATCAATGAAAGCATCAACCAGTAAGATGGAAAAGAAAAGAAGATACCAAAGGATCAACAACAACAAAATTACACTGAAAACCATACTAGTCGTCTTCTTCCTTCGATTGTATGTTGTGTGAAAGCTTCAAAATTACATGAACCGACACTAAGAGAAAGAGACACCTACAAACGCCCTCGGCATGTTAGGATTTGAATACTGCACCTAGTTGCCGCTAGAAATGAGATTTGGTAACCATTAAGGAATATCGATTGGGGCATCACCCCACGGAGCGCAAGTTTCCAATTGTTCACCACCAGTCCAAAGGGTCGAATAAAACAGATCATGCCACATAACAAACTAAAAGAAAAGATTGAAGTCACCACATCAAGCGCCAATCAAGTGCTTACCTTGCTTGACACACCAACTACCAAGTTCCGAAGAGAGCCAACAGATTTAACAACACCCACCCTCACGGGCTCTTTGTCGGCATCAGATGGGACATCGTTAGGGTAGTGAGGGCCGAGAGAGACCTTATTCCAATACACCATTCCCGGCACCACAACCTCGTCGAAATATTGGCCAACTAATACTAAGGTCCTATTCATTAGTCCTCCAGCTTCGGTGGATCCGCAAATCTCGCTTCTATTTCCCAATACCAGCTTCTTCTAGGGATTTCGATCTATGGAAAAATGTTTGGCTCGCTCGCTCCAGCTTCTGGTACGCGCCAATAGGACAACCTTCCTGGGCTGGTTGTGAAGAAAATATGCCCTAGAGGCAATAATAAAGTTATTATTTATTTCCTCATATCATGATAATTGTTTATTATTCATGCTAGAATTGTATTAATGGAAACATAATACATGTGTGAATACATAGACAAACATAGTGTCACTAGTATACCTCTACTTGACTAGCTCGTTGATCAAAGATGGTTGAGTTTCCTAGCCATAGACATGAGTTGTCATTTGATTAACGAGATCACATCATTAGGAGAATGATGTGATTGACATGACCCATTCCGTTAGCTTAGCACTTGATCGTTTAGTTTACTGCTATTGCTTTCTTCATGACTTATACATGTTCCTATGACTATGAGATTATGCAACTCCCAATTACGGAGGAACACCTTGTGTGCTACCAAACATCACAACGTAACTAGGTGATTATAAAGGTGCTCTACAGGTGTCTCCGATGGTACTTGTTGAGTTGGCATAGATCGAGATTAGGATTTGTCACTCTGATTGTCACAGAGGTATCTTTGATGTACCGAAGGTAGTTCGGAGTACCTGATATGATCACGGACATGACGAGGAGTCTCGAAATGGTCGAGACGTAAAGATCGATATATTGGATGACTATGTTCGAACACCGGAAGGGTTCCAGGAAGTTTCGAACATATACCGAAGTACTGGGGGTTACCGGAACCCCCCGGGAAGCTATTGGTCCTTATGGGCCTTAGTGGAGAAGAGAGAGGCAGCCAGAAGGTGGCGCGCGGCCCCGCTTGCCCCAATCCGAATTGGACAAGGGGAAGGGGCGACGGCCCACCTCTCCTTCCTTCTCTCCACCTCCTCCTTCCTCCTTCTCCTTCTTGGAATAGGAAGGGGGGGGACAAACCTACTTGGAGTAGGATTGCCCCCCCTTGGGTGCACCTTGATGTCTACTACACAACCTTCTTCTTGTAGATGTTGTTGGGCCTCCAAGTGCAGAGGTTTGTAGGACAGTAGCAAATTTCCCTCAAGTGAATGACCTAAGGTTTATCAATCCGTGGGAGGCATAGGATGAAGATGGCCTCTCTCAAACAACCCTGCAACCAAATAACAAAAGAGTCTCTTGTGTCCCCAACACACCCAATACAATGGTAAATTGTATAGGTGCACTAGTTCGGCGAAGAGATGGTGATACAAGTGCAATATGGATGGTAGATATAGGTTTTTGTAATCTGAAAAATATGAAAACAGCAAGGTAACTAATGATAAAAGTGAGCACAAATGGTATTGCAATGCGTTGAAACAAGGCCTAGGGTTCATACTTTCACTAGTGCAAGTTCTCTCAACAATAATAACATAATTGGATCATATAACTATCCCTCAACATGCAACAAAGAGTCACTCCAAAGTCACTAATAGCGGAGAACAAACAAAGAGATTATGGTAGGGTATGAAACCACCTCAAAGTTATCCTTTCTGATCAATCTATTCAAGAGTCCGTAGTAAAATAACATGAAGCTATTCTTTCCGTTCAATCTATCCTAGAGTTCGTACTAGAATAACACCTTAAGACACGAATCAACCAAAACCCTAATGTCACCTAGATACTCCAATGTCACCTCAAGTATCCGTGGGTATGATTATACGATATGCAACACACAATCTCAGATTCATCTATTCAACCAACACAAAGAACTTCAAAGAGTGCCCCAAAGTTTCTACCGGAGAGTCAAGAAGAAAACATGTGCCAACCCCTATGCATAAGTTCACAAGGTCACGGAACTCGCAAGTTGATCACCAAAACATACATCAAGTGGATCACATGATATCCCATTGTCACCACAGATAAGCACATGCAAGACATACATCAAGTGTTCTCAAATCCTTAAAGACCCAATCCGATAAGATAACTTCAAAGGGAAAACTCAATCCATTACAAGAGAGTAGAGGGGGAGAAACATCATAAGATCCAACTATAATAGCAAAGCTCACGATACATCAAGATCGTACCACCTCAAGAACACGAGAGAGAGAGAGATCAAACACATAGCTACTGGTACATACCCTCAGCCCCGAGGGTGAACTACTCCCTCCTTGTCATGGAGAGAGCCAGGATGATGAAGATGGCCTCTGGAGAGGGATTCCCCCTCCGGCAGGGTGCCGGAACGAGTCTAGATTGGTTTTCGGTGGCTACGGAGGCTTCTGGCGGCGGAACTCCCGATCTAGGTTATTTTCTGGAGGTTTGTGTATTTATAGAAATTTTTGGCGTCAGTCTCACGTCAAGAAGGTTCTCGAGTCGTCCACGAGGCAAGCCCACGCGCCTGGAGGGGGGGGCGCCCCCCACCCTCGTGGACGGCCCGGGACTCCTATGGCCCAACTCTTTTACTCCGGGGTCTTCTTTTGGTCCATAAAAATCGTCAAATATTGGCACGTCAATTGGACTCAGTTTGGTATTCCTTTTCTGTAAAACTCAAAAACAACGAAAAACAGAAACTGGCACTAGGCTCTAGGTTAATAGGTTAGTCCCAAAAATCATATAAAATAGCATATAAATGCATATAAAACATCCAAGGTTGATAATATAATATCATGGAATAATCAAAAATTATATATACATTGGAGACGTATCAAGCATCCCCAAGCTTAATTCCTGCTCGTCCTCGAGTAGGTAAATGATAAAAACAGAATTTTTGATGTGGAATGCTACCTAACATATTTATCAATGTAATCTTCTTTATTGTGGCATGAATATTCAGATCCATAAGATTCAAGACAAAATTTTAATATTGACATAAAAATAATAATACTTCAAGCATACTAACAAAGCAATCATGTCTTCTCAAAATAACATGGCCAAAGAAAGCTATCCCTACAAAATCGTATAGTCTGGCTATGCTCTATCTTCATCACACAAAATATTTAAATCATGCACAACCCTGATGACAAGCCAAGCAATTGTTTCATACTTTTGATGTTCTCAAAGTTTTTCAATCTTCACGCAATACATGAGCGTGAGCCATGGACATAGCACTATAGGTGGAATATAATGGTGGTTGTGGAGAAGACAAAAAGGAAAAGGTAGTCTCAAATCAAGTAGGTGTATCAACGGGCTATGAAGATGCCCATCAATAGATATCAATGTGAGTGAGTAGGGATTGCCATGCAACGGATGCACTAGAGCTATAAGTGTATGAAAGCTCAAAAAGAAACTAAGTGGGTGTTCATCCAACTCCCTTGCTCACGAAGACCTAGGGCATTTTGAGGAAGCCCATCATTGGAATATACAAGCCAAGTTCTATAATGAAAGATTCCCACTAGTATATGAAAGTGACAACATAGGAGACTCTATATCATGAAGATCATGGTGCTACTTTGAAGCACAAGTGTGGTAAAAGGATAGTAACGTTGTCCCTTCTCTCTTTTTCTCACATTTTTTTTCTTTTTTTGGGCCTTCTCTTTTTTATGGCCTCTTTTTTTTTCTTTTTTTCGTCCGGAGTCTCATCCCGACTTGTGGGGGAATCATAGTCTCCATCATCCTTTCCTCACATGAGACAATGCTCTAATAATGATGACAATCAGACTTTTATTTACTTACAACTTCAAGAATTACAACTCGATACTTAGAACAAAATATGACTCTATATGAATGCCTCTAGCGGTGTACCGGGATGTGCAATGACTCTTGAGTGACATGTATGAAAGAATTATGAACAGTGGCTTTGCCAGAAATACGATGTCAACTAATGATCATGCAAAGCAATATGACAATGATGGAGTATGTCATAATAAACGGAACGGTGGAAAGTTGCATGGCAATATATCTCGGAAAGGCTATGGAAATGCCATAATAGGTAGGTATGGTGGCTTTTTTGAGGAAGGTAAATGGTGGGTTTATGGTATCGGCGAAAGTTGTGTGGTACTAGAGAGGCTAGCAATGGTGGAAGGGTGAGAGTGCGTATAATCCATGGACTCAACATTAGTCATAAAGAACTCACATACTTATTGCAAAAGTCTATTAGTTATCGAAACAAAGTACTAGGCGCATGCTCCTAGGGGGATAGATTGGTAGGAAAAGACCATCGCTTGTCCCCGACCGCCACTCATAAGGAAGACAATCAATAAATAAATCATGCTCCGACTTCACCACATAACGGTTCACCATACGTGCATGCTACGGGAATCACAAACTTTAGAACACGTATTTCTCAAATTCACAACTACTCAACTAGAATGACTCTAATATCACCATCTTCCTATCTCAAAACAATCATCAAGTATCAAACTTCTCATAGTATTCAATGCACTTTTTATGATAGTTTCTATTATATCCCTCTTGGATGCCTATCATATTAGGACTAGTTTCATAACCAAAGCAAACTACCATGCTGTTCTAAAGACTCTCACAATAATATAAGTGAAGCATGAGAGTTCATCTATTTCTTCAAAATAAAACCACCGCCGTGCTCTAGAAGGATATAAGTGAAGCACTAGAGCAAATGACAAACTACTCCGAAAGATATAAGTGAAGATCAATGAGTAGTTGAATAATTATGTAACTATGTGAAGACTCTCTAACATTTAAGAATTTCAGATCTTGGTATTTTATTAAAAGAGCAAGCAAAACTAAATAAAATAAAATGACGCTCCAAGCAAAACACATATCGTGTGGTGAATAAAAATATAGCTGCAAGTAAAGTTACCGATGAACGAAGATGAAAGAGGGGATGCCTTCCGGGGCATCCCCAAGCTTAGGCTTTTGGTTGTACTTGAATATTACCTTGGGGTACCTTGGGAATCCCCAAGCTTAGGCTCTTGCCATTCCTTATTCCATAGTCCATCAAATCTTTACCCAAAACTTGAAAACTTCACAACACAAAACTTAACAGAAAACTCGTAAGCTCCGTTAGTATAAGAAAATAAATCACCACTTAGGTACTGCTGTGAACTCATTCTAAATTCATATTGGTGTAATATATAATGTATTCCAACTTCTCTATGGTTCAGACCCTCCGATACTACTCATAGATTCATCAAAATAAGCAAATAACACATAGAAAACAGAATCTGTCAAAAACAGAACAGTCTGTAGTAATCTGGATCAAACGTATACTTCTGGAACCCAAACAATTCTAAAATGAATTGCTGGACGTGAGGAATTTATCTATTAATCATCTGCAAAAAGAATTAACTAAATAGCACTCTCCAGTAAAAGATGGCAGCAATTCTCATGAGCGCTAACGTTTCTGTTTTTTACAGCAAGATCGCAAAGACTTTCCCCAAGTCCTCCCAAAGGTTCTACTTGGCACAAACACTAATTAAAACATAAAGCCACATCTAACCAGAGGCTAGATAGATTATTTATTACTAAACAGGAACAAAAATCAAGGAACAAAAATAAAATTAGGTTGCCTCCCAACAAGCGCTATCGTTTAACGCCCCTAGCTAGGCATGCTGATTTCAATGATGCTCACATAAAAGATAAGAATTGAAACATAAAGAGAGCATCATGAATAATATTACTAGCACATTGAAGTCTAACCCACTTCCTATGCATAGGTATTTTGTGATCAAACAACTTGTGGGAACAAGAATCAACTTGCCTAGGAAGGTAAAGCAAGCATAACTTCAAGATTTTCAACATGTAGAGAGGAAACTTGATATTATTGCAATATGTAAAAGCATATGTTCCTCTCTCATAATAATTTTCAGTAGCATCATGAATGAATGCAAAAATATAGCTATCACATAAAGCATTATTTTCATGATGCATAAGGATAGAAATTTTATTACTCTCCACACAAGCAAATTTATTGTCATGGATTATAGTGCGAGCAAACTCAACAAAATAACTATCATGTGAGGCATAATCCAATTGAAAATTAAAATCAAGATGACAAGTTTCATGGTTATCATTATTCTTCATAGCATACATGTCATCACAATAATCATCATAGATAGCAACTTTGTTCACATAATCAATTGGAACCTCTTCCGAAATAGTGGAATCATCACTAAATAAAATCATGACCTCTCCAAATCCACTTTCATAATTATCACAATAAGATTCAACACCCTCCAAAATAGTGGGATAATTACTTCCTAAAGTTGACACTCTTCCAAACCCTTTCATCAATATAATCATCATAAATAGGAGGCATGCTATCATCATAATAAATATTCTCATAAAAACGTGGGGGACTAAATATCATATTCATCAAACATAGCCTCCCCAAGCTTGTGGCTTTGCATATCATTAGCATCATGGGTATTCAAAGAATTCATACTAACAACATTGCAATCATGCTCATCATCCAAAGATTTAGTACCAAACATTTTAATACATTCTTCTTCTAACACTTTGGCACAATAATCAGAATCCTTATTTTCACGAAAGACATTAGAAAGATGAAGCATATGAGGCACCCTTAATTACATTTTTTTGTAATTTTCTTTTATAGACTAAACTAGTGATAAAACAAGAGACAAAAAGATTCGATTGCAATACCTAAAGATATACCTTCAAGCGCTAACCTCCCCGACAACGGCGTCAGAAAAGAGCTTGATGTCTACTACACAACTGATACGTCCATTTTGCATCATGCTTTTATATCGATATTTATTGCATTATGTGCTGTTATTACACATTATGTCACAATACTTATGCCTATTTCTCTCATTTTACAAGGTTTACATAAAGAGCGAGAATGCCGGCAGCTGGGATTCTGTGCTGGAAAAGGAGCAAATATTAGAGACCTATTCTGCATAGCTCCAGAAGTCCTGAAACTTCACGGAAGATGTTTTCCAAATATATAAAAAATACTACGAGCAAGAACTTCACCAGGGGGGCCACACCCTTCCCATGAGGGTGGGGGGCGCGCCCTACCCCCCAGGGCGCGCCCCCTACCTCGTGGCCCCCCTGGTGGCCCTCCGGTGGCCATCTTCTGCTATATGGAGTCTTTCGATGGGAAAAAAAAATCATAAGCCATCTTCTCGGACGAAACTCCGCCGCCACGAGGTAGAACCTTGGCGGAACCAATCTAGGGCTCTGGCGCAGCTGTTCTGCCGGGGAAACTTCCCTCCCGGAGGGGGAAATCATCGCCATCGTCATCACCAACGCTCCTCTCATCGGGAGAGGGCAATCTCCATCAACATCTTCATCAGCACCATCTCATCTCAAAACCCTAGTTCATCTCTTGTATCCAATTATTGTCTCCAAGTCCGGGATTGGTGCTAGTAGGTTGCTAGTAGTGTTAATTACTCCTTATAGTTGATGCTAGTTGGTTTAATTGGTGGAAGATCATATGTTCAGATCCTATATGCTTATTAATACCCCTCTGATTATGAACATGTTTATGCTTTGTGAGTAGTTACTTTTGTTCCTGAGGACATGGGAGAAGTCTTGCTATTAGTAGTCATGTGAATTTGGTATTCGTTCGATATTTTGATGAGATGTATGTTGTCTCTCATCTAGTGGTGTTATGTGAATGTCGACTACGTGACACTTCACCATTATTTGGTCCTAGAGGAAGACATTGGGAAGTAATAAGTAGATGATGGGTTGCTAGAGTGACAGAAGCTTAAACCCTAGTTTATGCGTTGCTTCGTAAGGGGCTGATTTGGATCCATATGTTTCATGTTATGGTTAGGTTTACCTTAATACTTTTGTTGTATTTGCGGATTCTTGCAATAGAGGTTAATCATAAGTGGGATGCTTGTCCAAGTAAGGGTAGCACCCAAGCACCGGTCCACCCACATACCAAATTATCAAAGTACCGAACGCAAATCATATGAACGTGATGAAAACTAGCTTGACGATATTCCCATGTGTCCTCGGGAGCGCTTTACATCTTATAAGAGTTTGTCCAGGCTTGTCCTTTGCTACAAAAGGATTGGGCCACCTTGCTGCACCTTATTTACTTTTTTTACTTGTTGCTCGTTACAAAATTATCTTATCACAAAACTATCTGTTACCACTTATTTCAGTACTTGCAGAGAATACCTTGCTGGAAACCGCTTATCATTTCCTTCTGCTCCTCGTTGGGTTGGACACTCTTACTTATCGAAAGGACTACGATAGATCCCCTATACTTGTGGGTCATCAAGACTCTTTTCTGGCGCCGTTGCCGGGGAGTGAAGCGCCTTTGGCAGGTGGAATTTGGTAAGGAAAAATTTATATAGTGTGCTGAAATTTATTGTCACTTGTTATCATGGAAAGTAATCCTCTGAGGGGCTTGTTCGGGGTATCTTCACCCCGACCAGTAGAGCAAAGATTTGCTCCTCAACCTACTGAAAATGAAAATGAAAATGATAATGCTTGCTTTGAAGTTCCTTCGGGTATGATAGAAAAACTGCTAGCTAATCCTTTTTTAGGAGATGGAACAAAACATCCTGATGAACATCTGATATATGTGGATGAAGTTTGTGGATTATTTAAGCTTGCAAGTGTATCCGGAGATGTTGTTAAGAAGAAGGTCTTTCCCTTATCTTTGAGGGGAGATACATCGACATGGTATAGGCTATGTGATGATATGAGGTCTTGGAATTACAAATGATTGAAATTGGAATTTCATCAGAAGTTTTATCCTATGCATCTTGTTCATCGTGATTGCAATTATATATATATATAAATTTTTTTTTGCCTCGCGAAGCAGAAAGCATCGCTCAAGCTTGGGGGAGGCTTAAATCAATGTTATATTCATGCCCCAATCATGAGCTCTCAAGAGAAATGATTATTCCAAATTTTTATGCTCGGCTTTCTGGTAACAATCGCACCTTGCTTGATACTTCTTGTGCCGGCTCTTTTATGATGAAGACTATTGAATTCAAATGGGATTTATTGGAAAGAATTAAACGCAACTCTGAAGATTGGGACCTCGACAATGGTAAGGAGTCAGGTATGACACCTAGTTTTGATTGTGTTAAATCTTTTATGGATACCGACATTTTTCGTAAATTTAGATCTAAATATGGACTTGACTCTGAGATAGTAGCTTCTTTCTGTGAATCTTTTGCTACTTATGTTGATCTCCCCAAGGAGAAGTTGTTTAAATATCATCCTCCCATAGAAGCTCTGTTGGAAAAGGCAGTGCCTAGGAGGCGCTTAGGCATGCCTAGGCGCTAGGCAATGGCCAAACGCCTCGCCTAGGGCATAAATGGAGGTCTAGGCAGGGCAAGCAAGGAATTACCTACCCAAGCAAGAAATCATGCCACATACTGCATTGATATGCCAAACGGGTTATATTCTAATGACATTAGACGGTAATTACTTTCCATAGTAACAAGTGACAGTAAATTTCAGCACACTATATAAATTTTTCCTTACCAAATTCCATCTACCAAAGGCGCTACACTCCCCGGCAACGGCGCCAGAAAAGAGTCTTGATGACCCACAAGTATAGGGGATCTATCGTAGTCCTTTCGATAAGTAAGAGTGTCGAACCCAACGAGGAGCAGAAGGAAATGATAAGCGGTTTTCAGCAAGGTATTCTCTGCAAGTACTGAAATAAGTAGTAACAGATAGTTTTGTGATAAGGTAAATTGTAACGAGCAACAAGTAACAAAAGTAAATAAAGTGCAGCAAGCTGGCCCAATCCTTTTTGTAGCAAAGGACAAGCCGGAACAAACTCTTATATAAGGAAAAGCGCTCCCGAGGACACATGGGAATATCGTCAAGCTAGTTTTCATCACATTCATATGATTCGCGTTCGATACTTTGATAATTTGATATGTGGGTGGACCGGTGCTCGGGTGCTGTTCTTACTTGAACAAGCATCCCACTTATGATTAACCTCTATTGCAAGCATCCGCAAGTACAACAAAAGTATTAAGGTAAACCTAACCATAGCATGGAATATATGGATCCAAATCAGCCCCTTACGAAGCAACGCATAAACTAGGGTTTAAGCTTCTGTCACTCTAGCAACCCATCATCTACTTATTACTTCCCAATGCCTTCCTCTAGGCCCAAATAATGGTGAAGTGTTATGTAGTCGACGTTCACATAACACCACTAGAGGCTAGACAACATACATCTTATCAAAATATCAAACGAATACCAAATTCACATGACTACTAATAGCAAGAATTCTCCCTTGTCCTCAGGAACAAACGTAATTACTCACAAAGCATATTCATGTTCATAATCAGAGGGGTAATAATATGCATATATGATCTGAACATATGATCTTCCACCAAATAAACCAACTAGCATCAACTACAAGGAGTAATCAACACTACTAGCAACCTACTAGCACCAATCCCGGACTTTGAGACAAGAATTGGATACAAGAGATGAACTAGGGTTTAGAGATGAGATGGTGCTGGTGAAGATGTTGATGGAGATTGCCCTCTCCCGATGAGAGGAGCGTTGGTGATGATGATGGTGATGATTTCCCCCTCCCGGAGGGAAGTTTCCCCGGCAGAACAGCTCTGCCGGAGCTCTAGATTGGATCCGCCAAGGTTCCGCCTCGTGGCGGCGGAGTCTCATCCCGAAAAGTTCCTTCTTATTTTTTCTCATCGAAAGACTTCATATAGGAGAAGATGGGCGTCGGAGAGCCACCAGGGGGCCCACGAGGTAGGGGGCGCGCCCTAGGGGGGGGGGGCGCCCCCCACCCTCGTGAGCAAGGTGTGGGCCCCCTGGCCTTCATCTTTGGCGAGGATTTTTCTTTATTTATTTTAAGATGTTCCGTGGAGTTTCAGGACTTTTGGAGTTGCGCAGAATAGGTCTCTAATATTTGCTCCTTTTCTAGCCCAGAATTCCAGCTGCCGACATTCTCCCTCCTTATGTAAACCTTGTAAAATAAGAGAGAATAGCCATAAGTATTATGACATAAAGTGAAATAACAGTCCATAATGCAATAAATATCGATATAAAAGCATGATGCAAAATGGACGTATCAACTGCCCCAAGCTTAGACCTCTTTTGTCCTCAAGCGAAAAGCCGATAACAATAAATATGTCCTCATGTTTAGAGGTAGAGGCGTCGATAAAAAATAAAATACGGACATGAAGGCATCATGATTATTCTCTTAACAACAACATATATAGATTTTGTCACATGAGTACTTATGTTCAAGTGATGATCTATTCACAATGCAAAAGTATAAATCATAAACCTAATTGGGCTCCGACAAACTATAATCTGAGTCATTGAAGCAATTGCAATTTATCATAACATCGGAAAGAGTCTATTTCAGAGCTAAAAAGCAAGTCCACATACTCAACTATCATTTAGTCCTCCATAATTGCTAACACTCACGCAATACTTGTGGTTACGGAGTTTTAATCGGACACAGAGAAAGCTAGGGGCTTATAGTTTTTCCCCACAACCTTTTACCTCAAGGGTAATGTCAACAATAATGGTTCATGCTCCCCTACATCCAATTAGATATCTATATATATCATGTTCTTTCCAACATGCTGAGCTTGCCAAAGGATAAAATGAAAAAGAAAAGGTGAAGATCACCATGACTCTTGCATAAGATAGAACTAATAATAAAAGATAGGCCCTTCGCAGAGGGAAGCAAAGGTTTCCATGCGCTTTTATAGTTGGATGCACAAAATCTCAATGCGAAAGAACGTCACTTTATATTGCCCCTTGTGATATGATCCTTTATTATGCAGTCCGTCGCTTTTATTACTTCCACATCACAAGATCATATAAAGCTTATTTCTCCCACACCAATCAATCATACATATTTAGAGCAATTTTTATTGCTTTGCACCGATGACAACTTACTTGAAGGATCTTACTCAATCCATAGGTAGATATGGTGGACTCTCATGGCAAAACTGGTTTAAGGGTATTTGGAAGCACAAGTAGTATTTCTACTTGGTGCTGAGAATTTGGCTAGCATGAGGGGGAAAGGCAAGCTCAACAAGTTAGAGGATCCATGACAACATACTTTATCTCGGATATAAGAAAGATATAACTCATTACGTTGTCTTCCTTGTCCAACATCAACTCTTTAGCATGTCATATTTTAATGAGTGCTCCCAATCATAAAAGATGTCAATGATAATATATCTATATGTGAAAACCTCTCTTTCCTTATTACTTCCAATTAATTGCAACAATGACCAAAGCTATGTCTTCCAACTCCCAACAACTTTTAATCATCATACTCTTTCTGTGTGAAGTCATTACTCTCAATAAGATCAATATGAACTCTTTGTTTCTTTTTATTCTTTTTCTCTTTTCTTTTATTCACCCAAGATCATGGCAAAATAATCAAGCCCTTGACCCAACACTAATCTTTATTATATATAGCTCACGGACTCGATTACAAAGAGAGATCATAAAGCAAAACTCAAAACTAGATCATGCCATAAACTTTATTCTACTAGATCAAGATACTACTAATAAGATCGGACTAAGAAAAACGGCAAAGATAGGAGTTGTGATGGTGATACGATACCGGGGCACCTACCCCAAGCTTGGAAATTGCCAAGGGGAGTGCCCATACCCATGTGATTATATCTCCTTTCTTGGTGAAGAAGGTGGTGGTGATGTTTGTAACACCCTCGATGCGACTATATCTCCCACGTGTCGAGGCACACCTTAGAGGCATAATCGCATTGAAGGCATATATCGCAAATTAGGCAATCTTCACAACATCCCATGTAATATAAATAATAAAGGGGAGATACATAGTTGGCTTACACTCGCCACGTCAATCAAGGTACAAAAATAACATTACATAAACCAAACACTCATGGCCCGATTACGGCGCCAAAATAGAAGATAACCCAACATGCGACACGGTCCCGATCACCCCCAACTGGGCACCACTACTGATCATCAGGAAAGGAAACATAGTATCATTGAGAGTCCTCGTCGAACTCCCACTTGAGCTCAAGCGCGTCACCTGGAGCGGAATCATCAGGCCCTGCATCTGATTTAATAGTAATCTGTGAGCCACAGGGACTCAGCAATCTCGCACCCTCGTGATCAAGACTATTTAAGCTTAATAGGAAAGGCAAGGTAAATATGTGGAGCAGCAGCAAGCGACTAGCATATATGGTGGCTATCCTGTTCGCAAAAGAGAGCGAGAAGAGGAGGCAAAGCGCGAGCGAGAAACTAGAGAGCAACCTGCGCAAGCATTACTCCAACACCGTGTTCACTTCCCGGACTCCGCCGAGAAGAGACCATCACGGTAACTCACATTGTTGATTCATTTTAATTAAGTTAAGTTTCAAGTTATCTACAACCGGACATTAACAAATTCCCATCTGCCCATAACCACGGGCACGGCTTTCGAAAGTTCACATCCCTGCAGGGGAGTCCCAACTTAGCCCATGACAAGCTCTCACGGTCAACGAAGGAATAGACCTCCTCCCGGGACGTTCCGATCAGACTCGGTACCTCGGTTCTTCAAGACACTTCGACAGGTTAAAACAAATCCAGAAACACCGCCCGAATGTGCCGACAAATTCCGATAGGAGCTGCACATATCTCTTTCTCAAGGCACACTCAGATTGTCCTAGGTACGGGTAGGCCAACCCAGAGTTGCCCCTGGTGGCCACCGGCAGCTGACAGGTGGACCAACACTCAGAGGAGCACTGGCCCGGGGGGGTTCAAAATAAGATGACCCTCGGGCTCCGGAAACCCAAGGGAAAAAGATGCTAGGTGGCAAATGGTAAAACCAAGGTTGGGCATTGCTGGAAAAGCTTTAATCAAGGCGAACTATCAAGGGGTTCCCATTATAACCCAACCGCGTAAGGAAAACAAAAATCCGGGAAGATAACACCGATATGACGGAAACTAGGGCGGAAAGAGTGGAACAAAACATTAGGCGAGAGGCCGAGCCTTCCACCCTTTACCAAGTGTATAGATGCATTAAGATAACAAGATAATATAATGATATCCGAACAAGTAAATAAATGTTCCAACAAGGAACGGTCTCCAATCTTCACCTGCAACTAGCAACACTGTAAGAGGGGCTGAGCAAAGCGGTAACATAGCCAATCAACGGTTTGCTAGGACATGGTGGGTTAGAGGTTTGACATGGCAATTTGGGAGGCTTGAAAGCATGTGGTAGGCATCGTAGCATTGGCATAGCGAAAGAGAGAGCATCTAGCAAATCAAAGATAGTAGTGATTTCGAGGGTATGATCATCTTGCCTGCAAACTTGTCAGAGTTGACTGGATCCTCGAAAGCAAACTCAACGGGCTCCTCGTTAGCGAACTCGTATCCCGGCTCTACCCAAACAATACAAACAAGCAACAAGGACACAATCAACCACGTGCAAGGATCAAACAATATGATGCAAGGATGGTATGCTATGCGGGATGCGATGCGGGATGCATATGCAAGATTTGACAAGAGATGCATGAACCTGGCCTCAACATGGGAATCCAAGTGTGCCACTGGAAAGATGAGATGATATCGCTTGAAAACGATATAAAGAACGTCGGAATCGGAGTTACGGTTTGGAAATGGCAAGAAATTCAAATATGGCCACATTCTGCGATTTACAGCAAGTGGCCATCTAAATGCAATGAGATGAACAAGCTACAACACCCAAACATGGCATCAAAATACATGGCAGGGATGCATTCAAGATGCTTAACAAAAGTCTAGCACTGAGCTACGGCCAATTGATCCATTAACAGGTTCAAACAAGCATGGAAAAAATGCATATGGCAAACAGATTTCAGACTTAGTGAAATTAACACTTGTCTGGAATTTCAGATCAGGTAGCACTCTTCGGAGCATCAAAACTACATGCTATAGGACCTGGAAATGGCAAAGTAAAGCATGGCATGGAGCTACTCAAAGAGCTTAACAAAAGTCCCTTAGTGACCTTGAGCGAAAAAGGATCAGAAAATACAATTGCAAGCATGTGAACATGGCAAAAACATAATCAGTTCTCAGACTTAGTGAAAACTGGAGCATGCTGAAAACAGATATCAAGTAGGCATGTTTACGAGCTCGATGCACTCACTACGGAGCAAGTCATGATAATATAAGCATACACCCATCAAGAATACACAAAATGCAAGCTAGACATGGCAAGAACAATAACATAGCATGCACGGATCAACTACAACATCGGCAAAATCGCTAACAAGTAGACAATCTGCCCAGATTCATGAAGTAGCAAAAGTAGAGCTCGATTGACGCAAGCTAGGTTGCTCCATAATTGCAAACAAAGACATGGATGGATAGAGCACTACAAGATTAACAAAACATCCTTACTGATCATCCTCAAAAGAGGCACGGATCACTAGGAAACAACATGAACATATGGCCATATGAGATAAACAGCTCAAGGACTTAGTGGAAATGCTAAGTCCCTGAAATCAGCATTAACAAATGCCTCACTTTGCAAGCTTGTGCTAGTCACCACACACATCACAAAAATACATGGGTTGCACCTCTGGAAAGATGGAAAAACCCTTAACAAAACATATGTAGAGCTCATGGGCATATCATCCACACAATAATCATGGCAAAAATGACAAATATCTAAATGGAGCAGCAGATCTGGCAATTATCTCAAGTAGCCCTCTTCTAAAAGCATTTCGGGCATCAAGATGAACTCAAATGAAAATGATGCAATGGAATGAAATGATGTACTCTCTGAGTCGAACATTTTGATATGCTATATGCCCAAAACGGAGCTACGGATGCGGAGTTATAGCACGATGAACAGGAGCATATGGATCTGAGATTTTGAGGACTTAGAAGAAAAAAACCACCTCGCGGATTAGGGTTTACTGTTCACCTGCGAGATCCACTGTTCACCCGTGACGGAATCCGAGGTCGCCGGTGAGGATCCCTACTCCGGCGAAGAGGAGGCGCCGCTCCGGCGCGGGGGAAGCCGGAGCCGGCGAGAGGAGGGACAGGACGGCGGCGGCGGCCGTCGGGCGCGGCCCCGGCGCGGATTGGCGGTGGCGGGCGATGCTTCGGTGGGGCGGCGCGGTCGCCGGTGAGGGTGTGGCGGCCGGCGTCGGCTCCGTGCGGTGGCGCGGGGTCGCCGGACGGCGGGAAGAAGGCGGCGGGGCACGGTAGGTGGCTCGGCCCGGGCGGCGGCAGAGGAGGGCCCGCCTTGGGCCTCGCGGGCCGACGGCGGAGGGAGGCCCCTCACTGGCTGGACGCGGCGGCGCGGTGTGTCCGGCGCGGGACGGACATTGTCCGGCGCGGTGGATCTAGGATTTTAGGGTTTCGAAGAGGGGATCCGCGAATTGGAGGAGGGGGTCTATTTATAGGCATAGAGGGAGCTAGGAGAGTCCAAATGAGGTGCGGTTTTCAGCCACGCTATCGTGATCGAACACTCTAGATGATGGAGAAGGTTTTGGTGGGTTTTGGGCCAAATTGGAGGGGTGTTGGGCTGCAACACACATGAGGCCTTTTCGGTCCCTCGGTTAACCGTTGGAGCATCAAACGAAGTCCAAATGGTACGAAACTTGACAGGCGGTCTACCGGTAGTAAACCAAGGCTGCTTGGCAAGTCTCGGTCCAGTCCGGAAATGTTTAACCCCCACACACGAAAGAAAGGTAGAAATGACCACCGGAGGAGAACGAAGCGCCGGAATGCAAAACGGACAATGAGGAAAATGTTCGAATGCATGAGATGAACACGTATGCAAATGCAATGCACATGACGACATGATATGAGATGCATGACAACGATAACAACACACGGAGACAAAGACCCGAACCCGAGAAAATAAAATAACTTAAAGCCGGAAACGACAAGAGTTGGAATACATATTGGGTAAGTTACATCCGGGGTGTTACAATGTTGGCTTAGTTGATGGCTTAGGCTTCTCCCTTCATTTGCGCTTGAGGACGGCATTTTGATCCCTCAGATCATCAATCTCCCACTCCAGGGTTAATATCTTTTTGCATAGGTCCTGCTTATTTTCCTGCAAGAGACGAAAAGGGATAAACTCGAACTTGGGTTTCTTTACCCTATCAGGGAGACTTGACTTTTTGAACTCCACATGCATGTCCCCAGGTAGAGGTAATGGTGCTTCATCTTCATCTGAGCTCGTCTCCTCCTTCCCCTTGGGTTCATAATCCTCTTCTTCCTCCGTAGTCCATCCATCGTGTTCCACATCTCCATAGACCTTGGGATTTGCTAAGTAATCATCCACATAGCTTTCTCCTTCCGAATCCTGGGAAGACATGTTGATTTAATCTGCAACGGGACAGCTCGAAACAAAAACAGAGGATATTTGCATGATACGGGAGTCAAAACCTTCGGGAGAATATATAATGAATTTTTACCGACCAAAATACGTATTGTGCAAGAAAACAGAGTCCGGAAGGCACACAAGGTGCTCACGAGGTAGGGGGCGCGCCCGGAGGGGTAGGGCGTGCCCACCACCCTCGTGGGGCCCTCGTGTCCTTTCCGGACTTCTACTTATTTTTCTATTTTTCTAAATATTCCAAAACAGAGAAATATTGCCTTAAAATTGTTTTGGAGTCGGTTTACTTACCGTACCACATACCTATTCCTTTTCGGAGTCTGAAACATTCCGGAAAGTGTCCCTTATGTATTCCTCCAGGGTTACGGTTTCAATAATATTGGTTTCAACATTTATGGGATTACCTGAGATATAATGTTTGACTCTTTGACCGTTTACCACCTTCGGATTTGTGCCCTCGAAGTTGTTGATTTTTATGGCACCGGAATGATAGACCTCTTCGATAACATAGGGGCCTTCCCATTTAGAGAGAAGTTTTCTTGCAAAAAATCTTAAACGAGAGTTGTATAGCAATACATAATCACCTACATTAAACTCACGCTTTTGTATCCTTTTGTCATGCCATCTTTTAACTTTTTCTTTAAACAACTTGGCATTTTTATAAGCTTGGGTTCTCCATTCATCAAGTGAGCTAATATCAAATAACCTCTTCTCACTGGCAAGTTCAAAATCATAGTTGAGCTCTTTAATAGCCCAATATGCCTTATGTTCTAGTTCGAGAGGTAAGTGACATGCTTTTCCATAAACCATTTTATACGGAGATATACCCATAGGATTTTTATATGCAGTTCTATAAGCCCATAATGCATCATCAAGTTTCTTGGACCAATTCTTTCTAGACCTATTAACAGTCTTTTGCAAAATTAATTTGAGCTCTCTATTGCTCAAATCTACTTGACCACTAGACTGTGGGTGATAAGGAGATGCAATTCTATGATTAACATCATATTTAGCAAGCATTTTACGGAAAGCACCATGAATAAAGTGTGAACCACCATCAGTCATTAAATATCTAGGGACTCCAAACCTCGGAAAAATAACTTTTTTAAGCATTTTAATAGAAGTGTTATGATCAGCACTACTAGTTGGAATAGCTTCTACCCACTTAGTAACGTTATCAACAGCAACTAAAATATGTGTGTATCCATTAGAGGCAGGAAAAGGTCCCATATAATCAAAGCCCCAAGCATCAAACGGTTCAATAACGAGTGAATAATTCGTAGGCATTTCTTGACGTCTACTAATATTACCAATTCTTTGGCATTCATCACAAGACAAGACAAACTTACGGGCATCCTTGAAGAGAGTAGGCCAATAAAAACTAGATTGCAATACCTTATGTGCAGTTCTATCTCCAGCGTGGTGTCCTCCATAAGACTCGGAGTGACACTAGCGTAGGATCTGTTCCTGTCCATGCTCAGGTACACAACGTCTAATAACACCATCTACACCTTCTTTATAAAGATGTGGATCATCCCAAAAGTAATGTCTCAAGTCATAGAAAAACTTTTTCTTTTGCTGGTATGTGAAGCTAGGTGGTATAAACTTAGCAACAATATAATTAGCATAATCATCATATCATGGAGTACTACGAGAAGTACTTATAACATTTAATTGTTCATCAGGAAAGCTATCATTAATAGGTAGTGGGTCATCAAGAACATTCTCTAACCTAGACAAGTTGTCTGCAACGGGGTTCTCAGCTCCCTTTCTATCAACGATGTGCAAATCAAATTCTTGTAGCAAGAGAACCCATCTAATAAGTCTAGGTTTAGCATCTTTCTTTTCCATAAGGTATTTAATAGCAGCATGATCAGTGTGAATAGTTACTTTAGAATCAACAATATAAGATCTGAACTTATCACAAGCAAATACAACTGCTAAAAGCTCTTTTTCAGTAGTAGCATAATTTCTTTGAGCATTGTCTAGAGTCTTACTAGCATAATGAATAACATTTAATTTCTTATCAACTCTTTGCCCTAGAACAACACCTAGCATAATCACTAGCATCACACATAATTTCAAAGGGTAAATTCCAATCAGGTGGCTGAACAACAGGTGCAGAGACTAATGCTTTCTTAAGTATTTCAAATGCTTCTACGCAATCATCACCAAAGACAAATGGTATATCTTTTTGTAATAAATTAGTCAGAGGCCGAGAAATTTTTGAGAAGTCCTTAATGAACCTCCTGTAAAATCCGGCGTGACCAAGGAAACTTCTTATACCTTTGATGTCCTTGGCACATGGCATCTTTTCAATAGAATCAACCTTGGCTTTATCAACTTCAATACCTCTTTCAGAAACTTTGTTCCCCAAGACAATACCTTCATTAACCATAAAGTGGCACATTTCCCAATTCAAGACAAGATTAGTTTCTTCACATCTCTGCAAACTCGATCAAGATTTCTCAAGCAATCTTCAAAAGAGGAACCATAGATGGAAAAATCGTCCATGAAAACCTCACAAATCTTTTCACAAAAGTCAGAGAATATAGCCATCATGCATCTTTGAAAGGTAGCAGGTACATTACATAAACCAAAAGGCATACGTCTATAAGCTAAAGTACCAAAAGGGCATGTAAAAGTAGTCTTTGATTGATCTCTAGCCGACACAGGTATTTGAGAGAAACCAGAATAACCATATAGAAAGCAATAGTGTGTATGTTTGCATAATCTTTCTAGCATTTGATCAATAAAAGGTAAGGGGTAATGATCTTTCTTAGTAGCTTTATTTAATTTGCGGAAATCAATTACCATCCTATAACTTGTGATAATTCTTTATGGAATTAATTCATCTTTATCATTAGGAACAACAGTGATACCTCCCTTCTTAGGGACACAATGGACATGACTTACCCACTCACTATCAGCAATGGGATAGATTATACCTGCCTCCAGAAGCTTTAGTATGTCTTTTATTACCACTTCTTTCATTTTAGGATTCAGACGTCATTGAGGATCACGAACTGGTTTGGCATCTGCTTCCAAATTTATTCTATGTTAACATAGAGTGGGACTAATGCCCTTAAGATCATCAAGACTATATCCAATAGCATCACGATGCTTCTTCAGAGTTTTCAATAATCTTTCTTCTTCATGCTCTGAAAGGTTAGCACTAATAATAACAGGATATATCTTCTTTTCATCAAGATAAGCATATTTAAGATTATCAGGCAACGGTTTAAGCTCAAACACGGGATCACCCTTGGGTGGAGGAGGATCTCCTAAAATTTCAACAGGCAAATTGTGCTGTAGAATAGGTTCCTGTTTAAACAATAATTCATCTATTTCCCTTCTTTCATTCATGAACATATCATTTTCATGGTCTAGCAAATAGTGTTCTAGAGGATCACTAGGAGGTACGACAATAGAAGCAAGACCAATAATTTCATCCTTACTAGGTAATTCTTCCTCACGATGTTGTTTACTAAGTTTAGAGAAATTAAACTCATGAATCATATCATCCAAGCCAATAGTAACAACATTCTTTTCGCAATCTATCCTAGCATTAACAGTGTTCAAGAAGGGTCTACCAAATATAATGGGACAAAAGCTATCTTGCGGAGAAGTAAGAACAAGAAAATGAGCAGGATATTTAGTTTTCCCCCACAAGACTTCAACATCTCTAACAATTCCAATTGGTGAAATAGTATCTCTACTGGCAAGTTTAATTGTGACATCAATACCTTCTAACTCAGCAGGTGCAATTTCATTCTTAATTTCTTCGTATAAAGTATGCGGTATAACACTAGCACTCACACCCATATCACATAAGCCATGATAACAATGATCTCCTATTTTAACAGAAATAACAGGCACGCCTACCACAAGTCTATGTTTATCTTTAGCACAAGGTTTAGCAATTCTAGCAGTTTCACCTTCGAACTAAGTAACATGCCCATCAATATTATCAGACAAGAGATCTTTAACAATAGCAATATTAGGTTCTACTTTAACTTGCTCAGGAGGTGTATAAGTTCTAATATTGCTTTTACGAGCAACAGTTGAAGCTTTAGCATGATCCTTTACTCTAACAGGGAAAGGTGGTTTCTCAACATAAGAAGTAGGAACAATAGGATCATTATAAGTGACAGTCTTTTCTTCAACTTTAATAGGTGCAGCTACTTTTACTTCTATGGGAGGATGATATTTATACCACTTCTCCTTAGGGAGATCAACATAAGTAGCAAAAGATTCACAGAAAGAAGCTACTATCTCAGAGTCAAGTCCATATTTAGTGCTAAACTTATGGAAAATATCGGTATCCATAAAAGATTTAACACAATAGTGTCATACCTGACTCCTTACCTTCATCGAGGTCCCAATCTTCGGAGTTGTGTTTAATTCTATCCAATAAATTCTATCTGAATTCAATAGTCTTCATCATAAAAGAGCCAACACAAGAAGTATTGAGCATGGTGCGATTGTTATCAGAAAGCCGAGCATGTAAATTTTGAATAATCATTTCTCTTGAGAGCTCATGATTGGGGCATGAATATAACATTGATTTAAGCCTCCCCCAAGCTTGAGTGATGCTTTCTCCTTCGTGAGGCCAGAAATTATATATATAATTGCGATCACGATGAACAAGATGCCTAGGGTAATACTTTTGATGAAATTCCAGCTTCAATCTTTTATAGTCCCATGATCTCATATCATCACATAGCCTATACCATATCAATGCGTCTCCCTTCAAAGATAAAGGGAAGACCTTCTTCTTAGCAACATCATCGGGTATACCTGCAAGCTTAAATAATCCACAAACTTCATCCACATATATTAAGTGCTCGTCAGGATGCTTTGTTCCATCTCCTGTAAAAGGGTTAGCTAGCAGTTTTTCCATCATACCCGAAGGAAATTCAAAAGGAGTTTCATTTTCAATAGGTTCAGTAGGTTGAGGAGCAACTCTTTGCTCTACTAGATGGGGTGAAGATACCCCGAACAAGCCCCTCAGAGAATTACTTTCCATAGTAACAAGTGACAGTAAATTTCAGCACACTATATAAATTTTTCCTTACCAAATTTCATCTACCAAAGGCGCTACACTCCCCGGCAACGGCGCCAGAAAAGAGTCTTGATGACCCAGAAGTATAGGGGATCTATCATAGTCCTTTCGATAAGTAAGAGTGTCGAACCCAATGAGGAGCAGAAGGAAATGATAAGCGGTTTTCAGCAAGGTATTCTCTGCAAGTACTGAAATAAGTAGTAACAGATAGTTTTGTGATAAGGTAAATTGTAACGAGCAACAAGTAACAAAAGTAAATAAAGTGCAGCAAGGTGGCCCAATCCTTTTTGTAGCAAAGGACAAGCCGGAACAAACTCTTATATAAGGAAAAGCGCTCCCGAGGACACATGGGAATATCGTCAAGCTAGTTTTCATCACATTCATATGATTCGCGTTCGATACTTTGATAATTTGATATGTGGGTGGACCGGTGCTCGAGTGCTGTTCTTACTTGAACAAGCATCCCACTTATGATTAACCTCTATTGCAAGCATCCGCAAGTACAACAAAAGTATTAAGGTAAACCTAACCATAGCATGGAATATATGGATCCAAATCAGCCCCTTATGAAGCAACGCATAAACTAGGGTTTAAGCTTCTGTCACTCTAGCAACCCATCATCTACTTATTACTTCCCAATGCCTTCCTCTCGGCCCAAATAATGGTGAAGTGTTATGTAGTCGACGTTCACATAACACCACTAGAGGCTAGACAACATACATCTTATCAAAATATCAAACAAATACCAAATTCACATGACTACTAATAGCAAGACTTCTCCCTTGTCCTCAGGAACAAACGTAATTACTCACAAAGCATATTCATGTTCATAATCAGAGGGGTAATAATATGCATATAGGATCTAAACATATGATCTTACACCAAATAAACCAACTAGCATCAACTACAAGGAGTAATCAACACTACTAGCAACCTACTAGCACCAATCCCGGACTTTGAGACAAGAATTGGATACAAGAGATGAACTAGGGTTTAGAGATGAGATGGTGCTGGTGAAGATGTTGATGGAGATTTCCCTCTCCCGATGAGAGGAGCGTTGGTGATGACGATGGTGATGATTTCCCCCTCCCGGAGGGAAGTTTCCCTGGCAGAACAGCTCTGCCGGAGCTCTAGATTGGATCCGCCAAGGTTCCGCCTCGTGGCAGCGGAGTCTCGTCCCGAAAAGTTCCTTCTTATTTTTTTCTCATCCAAAGACTTCATATAGGAGAAGATGGGCGTCGGAGAGCCACCAGGGGGCCCACGAGGTAGGGGGGCGCGCCCTAGGGGGGTGGGCGCCCCCACCCTCGTGAGCAGGGTGTGTGCCCCCTGGCCTTCATCTTTGGCGAGGATTTTTCTTTATTTATTTTAAGCTGTTCCGTGGAGTTTCAGGACTTTTGGAGTTGCGCAGAATAGGTCTCTAATATTTGCTCCTTTTCTAGCCCAGAATTCCAGCTGTCGGCATTCTCCCTCCTTATGTAAACCTTGTAAAATAAGAGAGAATAGCCATAAGTATTGTGACATAAAGTGAAATAACAGTCCATAATGCAATAAATATCGATATAAAAGCATGATGCAAAATGGAGGTATCACATGTCGTCCCAGGATTCGGAAGGAGAAAGCTACATGGCTGATTACCTTGCAGATCCTAAGGTTTATGGGGATGTGGAGCATTGCGGTTGGACTACGGAAGAAGAAGAGGACTATGAACCCAAGGGAAAGGAGGAGACGAGCTCAGATGAAGATCAAGTCCCACTACCTCAACCTGGGGACATGCATGTGGAGTTCAAAAAGTCAAGCCTCCCGGATAGGGTAAAGAAACCTAAGATCGAGTTTATCCCTTTTCGCCTCTTGCAGGAGAACAAACAGGACCTATGCGAAAAGATACTGAGCTTGGAGCAGGAGATCGAGGACCTAAGGAACCAAAATTCTGTCCTCAAGCGCAAATTAAGGAAGAAGCCTACGCCATCAACAAAATCACGACCGTCTCGACCAACAAAGAAGAATTGAGTATCTGGTATGGGCACTCCACTTGGCAACTGCCAAACTTGGGGGAGTGCCCCGGTACCGTATCACCATCACTTTATCTTTACCGTTTTTCTTGGTTTGATCCTTTTGGTAATATCTTGATCTAGTAGAATAAAAGTTCTTAGTATGATCTAGTCATGAGTTTTGCTTTATTATCCTTCTATGTAATCGAATCCGTGAGCTATATAATAAAGATTAGTGTTGAGTCAAGGGCTTGATTATTTTGCCATGATCCTAAGTGAATAAAATAAAAGAGAAAGAAATAAAAAGAAACATAGAGATCATGTGAATCTTATGGAGATTAATGAGCTCACATAGAAAGAGTATGATGAATAAAAGTTGTTGAGGGTTGACAAACACAGTTTTGGTCATCGTTGCAATTAATAGGAAGTAATAAAGAAAGAGAGGTCTTCACATATAAATATACTATCTTGGACATCTTTTATGATTGTGAGCACTCATTAAATATGACATGCTAAAGAGTTGACATTGGACAAGGAAGACAACGTAATGGGTTATGTTTTCTTACATCTGAGATGAATTATATTGTCTTGGATCTTCCAACATGATGAGCTTGCCTTTCCCCCTCATGCTAGCCAAATTCATTGCACCAAGTAGAGATACTACTTGTGCTTCCAAACACCCTTAAACCAGTCTTGCCATAAGAATCCACCATATCTAGCTATGGATTGAGCAAGATCCATCAAGTAAGTTGTCATCGGTGCAAGCAATAAAAATTGCTCTCAAAATGTGTATGATTGATTGGTGTGGAGGAAATAAGCTTTATACAATCGTATGATATGGAAGTAATAAAAGCGACAGACTGCATAATAAAGGTCCATATCACAAGTGGCAATATAAAGTGACATTCTTTCGCATTAAGATTTTGTGCATCCAACCATAAAAGCGCATGACAACCTCTGCTTCCCTCTGCGAAGGGCCTATCTTTTACTTTTATCTCCTACATTGCATAAGAGTCATGGTGATTTTCACCCTTCCTTTTTACACTTTATCCTTTGGCAAGCACAATTTGTTGGAAAGATCCTGGTACATATGGCTAATTGGATGTGAGTTTTCATCAACTATTATTGTTGACATTACCATTGAGGTAAAACGTTGGGAGGCAAAACTATAAGCCCCTAGCTTTTTCTGTGTCCCATTAAAACTCCATACCCATAAGTATTGCATGAGTGTCAGCAATTGTGAAAGATTATATGATAGTTGAGTATGTGGACTTGCTGAAAAGCTCTTATACATTGACTCTTTCCTATGTTATGATAAATTGCAATTGCTTCAATGACTGAGATTGTAGTTTGTTAGTTTTCAATGAAGTTTACGATTCATACTTGATATTGTGATTGAATTATTACTCTAGCATTAGAGATTACATGACAAAGAATTATATGAGTTGCTATTCTAAGAATGATCATGATGCCCTCATGTCCGTATTTTATTTTTATCGACACCTCTATCTCTAAACATGTGGACATACTTTTCGATTTCGGCTTTTCGCTTGAGGACAAGCGAGGTCTAAGCTTGGGGGAGTTGATACGTCCATTTTGCATCATGCTTTTATATCGATATTTATTGCATTATGAGCTGTTATTACACATTATGTCACAATACTTATGCCTATTCTCTCTCATTTTACAAGGTTTACATAAATAGGGAGAATGCCGACAGCTGAGATTCTCGACTGGAAAAGGTGCAAATATTAGAGACCTATTCTGCACAGCTCCAAAAGTCCTGAAACTTCACGGAAGATGTTTTCCAAATATATAAAAAATACTGAGAGCAAGAACTTCACCAGGGGGGCCACACCCTTCCACGAGGGTGGGGGCGCGCCCCCTACCTCCTGGGCCCCCTGGTGGCCATCTTCTACTATATGGAGTCTTTCGATGGGAAAAAAAATCATAAGCCATCTTCTCGGACGAAACTCCGCCGCCACGAGGTAGAACCTTGGCGGAACCAATCTAGGGCTCTGGCGCAGCTGTTCTGTCGGGGAAACTTCCCTCCCGGAGGGGGAAATCATCGCCATCGTCATCACCAACGCTCCTCTCATCGGGAGAGGGCAATCTCCATCAACATCTTCATCAACACCATCTCATCTCAAAACCCTAGTTCATCTCTTGTATCCAATTATTGTCTCCAAGTCCGGGATTGGTGCTAGTAGGTTGCTAGTAGTGCTAATTACTCCTTGTAGTTGATGCTAGTTGGTTTAATTGGTGGAAGATCATATGTTCAGATCCTATATGCTTATTAATACCCCTCTGATTATGAACATGTTTATGCTTTGTGAGTAGTTACTTTTGTTCCTGAGGACATGGGAGAAGTCTTGCTATTAGTAGTCATGTGAATTTGGTATTCGTTCGATATTTTGATGAGATGTATGTTGTCTCTCCTCTAGTGGTGTTATGTGAATGTCGACTACGTGACACTTCACCATTATTTGTTCCTAGAGGAAGGCATTGGGAAGTAATAAGTAGATGATGGGTTGCTAGAGTGACAGAAGCTTAAACCCTAGTTTATGCGTTGCTTCGTAAGGGGCTGATTTGGATCCATATGTTTCATGCTATGGTTAGGTTTACCTTAATACTTTTGTTGTATTTGCAGATGCTTGCAATAGGGGTTAATCATAAGTGGGATGCTTGTCCAAGTAAGGGCAGCACCCAAGCACCGGTCCACCCACATACCAAATTATCAAACTATCGAACGCGAATCATATGAACGTGATGAAAACTAGCTTGACGAACAACCTTCTTCTTGTAGATGTTGTTGGGCCTCCAAGTGCAGAGGTTTGTAGGACAGTAGCAAATATCCCTCAAGTGGATGAAGATGGTCTCTCTCAAACAACCCTGCAACCAAATAACAAAGAGTCTCTTGTGTCCCCAACACACCCAATACAATGGTAAATTGTATAGGTCCACTAGTTCAGCGAAGAGATGGTGATACAAGTGCAATATGGATGGTAGATATAGGTTTTTGTAATCTGAAAATATAAAAACAGCAAGGTAACTAATGATAAAAGTGAGCACAAATGGTATTGCAATGCGTTGAAACAAGGCCTAGGGTTCATACTTTCACTAGTGCAAGTTCTCTCAACAATAATGACATAATTGGATCATATAACTACCCCTCAACATGCAACAAAGAGTCACTCCAAAGTCACTAATAGCGGAGAACAAACGAAGAGATTATGATAGGGTACGAAACCACCTCAAAGTTCTCCTTTCTGATCGATCTATTCAAGAGTCTGTAGTAAAATAACATGAAGCTATTCTTTTTGTTCAATCTATCCTAGAGTTCGTACTAGAATAACACCTTAAGACACAAATCAACCAAAACTCTAATGTCACCTAGATACTCCAATGTCACCTCAAGTATGTGTGGGTATGATTATACGATATGCATCACACAATCTCAGATTCATCTATTCAACCAACACAAAGAACTTCAAAGAGTGCCCCAAAGTTTCTACCAGAGAGTCAAGACGAAAACGTGTGCCGACCCCTATGCATAAGTTCACGAGGTCAGGGAACTCGCAAGTTGATCACCAAAACATACATCAAGTGGATCACGTGATATCCCATTGTCACCACAGATAAGCACATGCAAGACATACATCAAGTGTTCTCAAATCCTTAAAGACTCAATCCGATAAGATAACTTCACAGGGAAAACTCAATCCATTACAGGAGACTAGAGGGGGAGAAACATCATAAGATCCAACTATAATAGCAAAGCTCACGATACATCAAGATCGTGCCGAATGAAGAACAAGAGAGAGAGAGAGAGATCAAACACATAGCTACTGGTACATACCCTCAGCCCCGAGAGAAAACTACTCCCACCTCGTCATGGAGAGCGCCGGGATGATGAATATGGCCACCGGAGAGGGATTCCCCCCTCCGACAGGTTGCCAGAACAGGTCTAGATTGGTTTTTGGTGGCTACAGAGGCTTCTGGCGGCGAAACTCCTGATCTAGGTTATTTTCTGGAGGTTTCTGTATTTATAGGAATTTTTGGCATCGGTCTCACGTCAAGAAGGTTCCCGAGTCGTCCACGAGGCAGGCCCACGCGCCTGTGGGGGGTGGGCACGCCCCCACCCTCGTGGACGGCCAGGGGCTCCTCTGGCCCAACTCTTTTACTCCGGGGTCTTCTTTTGGTCCATAAAAAATCATCAGAAATTGGCACGTCAATTGGACTCCGTTTGGTATTCCTTTTCTGTAAAACTCAAAAACAAAGAAAAAACAGAAACTGACACTGGGCTCTAGGTTAATAGGTTAGTCCCAAAAATCATATAAAATAGCATATAAATGCATATAAAACATCCAAGGTTGATAATATAATAGCATGGAACAGTCAAAAACTATAGATACGTTGGAGACGTATCATGCCTCTCCCTTGGCCGGCCCTTTCCTCCTCCGCCCCTTTATATACGGGGGCAGGGGGCATCCCAAAGACACAACAATTGATCTGTTGATCTCTTAGCCGTGTGCGGTTCCCCCCTCCACCATAATCCACCTCAGTCATATCGTAGCGGTGCTTAGTCGAAGCCCTGCGTTGGTAGCATCATCATCACCGTCACCATGCCGTCGTGCTGACGAAGCTCTTCCCGGAAGCTCTACTGGATCGTGAGTTCGCGGGATGTCACCGAGCTGAACGTGTGCTGAACGCGGAGGTACCGTACATTCGGTACTGAGGATCGGTCGATCGTGAAGACGTACGACTACATCAACTGTGTTGTTATAACGCTTCCGCTTATGTTCTACAAGGGTACCTAGACAACACTCTCCCCTCTCGTTGCTATGCATCACCACGATCTTGCGTGTGCGTAGGATTTTTTTTTGAAATTACTACGTTCCCCAACAGTGGCATCCAAGCCAGGTTTATGCATAGATGTTATATGCATGAGTAGAACACAAGTGAGTTGTGGGCGATACAATTCATACTGCTTACCAGCATGTCATACTTTGGTTCGGCGGTATTGTTGGATGAAGCGGCTGATGACCCACAAGTATAGGGGATCTAGCGTAGTCCTCTTGATAAGTAAAAGTGTCGAACCCAATGAGGAGCAGAAGGAAATTATAAGCGGTTTCTAGCAAGGTATTCTCTGCAAGTACTGAAATAAGTGGTAACATATAGTTTTGTGATAGAATAATTTGTAACGACCAACAAGTAACAAAAGTAAATAAAGTGCAGCAAGGTGGCTCTATCCTTTTGTAGAAAAGGACAAGCCTGGACAAACTCTTATAAGATGTAAAGCGCTCCTGAGGACACATGGGAATATCGTCAAGCTAGTTTTCATCACGTTCATATGATTCGTGTTCGGTACTTTGATAATTTGGTATGTGGGTGGACCGGTGCTTGGGTGCTACCCTTACTTGGACAAGCATCCCACTTACGATTAACCTCTATTGCAAGCACCAGCAAATACAACAAAAGTATTAAGGTAAACCTAACCATAACATGAAACATATGGATCCAAATCAGCCCCTTACGAAGCAACACATAAACTAGGGTTTAAGCTTCTGTCACTCTAGCAACCCACCATCTACTTATTACTTCCCAATGCCTTCCTCTAGGCCCAAATAATGGTGAAGTGTCATGTAGTCGACGTTCACATAACACCACTAGAGGAGAGACAACATACATCTCATCAAAATATCGAACGAATACCAAATTCACATGACTACTAATAGCAAGACTTCTCCCATGTCCTCAGGAACAAAAGTAGCTACTCACAAAGCATAAACATGTTCATAATTAGAGGGGCATTAATATGCATATAGGATCTGAACATATGAATGATTTGCTCACCAAGTCTCTACCAGCTTCTACATTCCAAAGATACGTTCATGGAATTGGTATATGACGACTTCGGAATATGCAAGAATCAGGGGGAGTATCCTCCTAAATTGTTCCTGTTCAATGCATCATATTATACTCTTTTTCCCTTCATGAGTTCACTATACAGGTTCTCATAAAGGTTTTAATGAGGTAATATCAACATGAGATCATATGTCATACTTTCTGTTTTCCCCACCGGGGTTTTTGGGAAAGTATATACGACATATTTATTGTTCTCTAAACTCTACGAGTTTTCTCGTATTGAGTTAAAAGAGACAATAACCATTATATGTTGCATCATTTTGTCCTTATTTTCCCCACTAGGTTTGAAGGAGTTTAGCAACATATCAAACAATATACTCCTCACATTTTTCCCACAGGGTTTTTGGAGGAGACTTTTTCAAGATGATGATATTACATGGACAAGTGTAGATCAGGGGGAGTGTTAAAGCTCAATTAAACTTGTGTTAATTATGGGGGAATCTCCCCTTGTACCAACCGCAGCCAGTTTGCGTTGGCAACTGTCGTGTCGGTTCCTGGCATCTCTCCCGAATGGATGCCTCTTCGATGCATCCCTTCTGCCTGTATAAATACCTACAATCATCTAATGAAAGGACATTTATTCACTTTTACATCTGTGCCGAGGCTCTCTCGATTGTTCTCTTGTTTTCCCTTTCAACACAGATCAAAGAATGAGCCACCTTTTTATTACGGCGGCTCTAGGAGCCGGACCATCCCTAGAACTTGTCAGCCTGCCATTCTTGATCTGGAGAACCCAAATTCAACAGCCCAACCAGCAGTGGCGGAGCTAGCCGAAAAACTCTGGGTGTGTGTGTGTGGGGGGGGGGAACACAAATGATCAGTGTCTGGGGGGCTAAATGCTAAAAATGTTTTAATCTAAGTCTTCCTAATTTTTCTTCTTCAGAAATTGGTCAAAGGCTGGGGGGGGGGGGTGGCAGCGGCCCCCCTGGCCCCAATATAGCACCGCCTCTGCCAACTAGAATTAAGGAACAGAAACAAAATGGTCATGGACACAACTCAATCAGACCAATAATTGAAAATACACTAGTGGAGCACTAGTTAAAATGATGAGCCACGAATTTGAAGGGTACGGCCTCAGTATCAACTACAAACACATGAACACGCAAACTATGTTCTCTAGTAGGTTTGTAGAGCTGCAGATTGTATGATACCATCAACCAAAGACCATGCAAGTTTCATAAAAGGAAACAGAGCTTTTTTTATACCCATTGTATATGCTGTAACATAAATGTAAAAGCCAAGCTAGAAGGAGATAACATAAAAGCAAGGCAAGATCAATATTTAAGATTGGTGGATAGCAAAATGCATACCAAAAGATATGCTGGCAGGAAACCAAACATCTCAAACACAGATAATATATTATCTCACATTTGCCCCAGACGAGGAGCTAAAAGAGTGACATCAATAATTATTACATGAAACAAATATATCAAGTGACAAGGTTCATTCCTATAACTAAGCATTCATATTAGAGGATCAGTTACAAATTCTTCATGGCTAACCAGGTTCATTCTTATATATAATTAAACATTCCCATCGAAGGATCAGTTACAAATTCTTCATGGCTAGCCAGCATTGTTCAAAGCAACAGAACGACATGCACCCATGAGTGCGTGTATCCAACAGACATGTCCAACAGAAGATTTGGCATATATCCAACAACTGATGTTTACTAGGACACCGGAGGAATGCTAAGTATGTAAGCCTTTACTGACCATTTGATGTCCATTCCGCGAAACATGGAGTGTAAGGCAGACCTTCCAAGAATTCTCCAGAAGTGCATATAACATGCACTTTCTGATCATCCATGTCATATGATAATACCTTCTCCTTACTGTCAGTAAGGTAAATCAAATTATGTTCTGGATGAATTGCAAACATCGAGTAGGACTTGCCGTTTTCACGATAATCCTTTCCAAACAGTTCAAAACAGCTGATGGTACACTTTAGCGTCCACTGTCCACTATCATAGTCCTCAAGAACCCAAACAGAGAGTTGGCAATCATCTTGATTCTCTATATGCCAAGCATACAATCGTCCCCGAGACTGCCCAATGGAAGCATCGCCACCGTTGTTTGCCATGCCAGGTGGCATTATAATTTCCCCCAAGCATTCCTTTCCATGTCCAGTGTGACTATTGTCGAATAACAAGTAAAGAAATGCATACTGCCACTCAAGAAGGTGCTTTGACTGCTTTCTAAATTACTAAACGGTTTTACATCGACATTGAAGCACCGACTCTGCATCGAAGTCCATCCTCCATTTTCCGATGAGTAGGTCATTTCCGTGGACAGGCCACGAAATGCGCCCAGGTGCACAAACACCACAAAGCGGGAAGGAATGGCCGGGTCAAAACCCAAAAAGTAACTACCTAGGCGAGAACGCAAACAAAGGTATTTCAGGATTTGGAAGTCTTGGTTTTGAGGGGCGACCTTTTTCAGGCGGTCGCGCAATTCCATAGGAGGGAATTCTATACAAGGCAAAACAGTCCACTGATGGGTGGCAGGATTGCAGACAACGCAATCAAATTCCTTAGGTTCTCGACATTTAAAACATTGCCCTGGTCCTGGATTCAGACAAAAATTCCAACGGTGGTCCTTAGGATAGGGAGGTTTCCAGCATTTGCACAGGAGAAGGCTGGTGCTGCACTGCGTGACGCTGAAATGTTGGTAGCTGCTCCGTAAGAAGGGGAGGTCAGGGTCGACCATGGGAGGACCTTTCCCGGAAAAATTATGGAAGCGCCAATCGTGGTCCTTGTAGAAGAAGCTGGACATGGCCTACGGCGACCTCTTGCGGACGCTGGAGCCAGAGCAAAGGGCAAGCCACTGTCGACACGCACTTGAAGCGGCACAGCGAGATGTAGAGCACCCGCGACAGGATCTCGGTGAGAACGTCCTCCGGGAAGATCGCCGGGGGCTCCTCCTCCTCCTGTTGCCCATCCTCCCTATTCATCTCCTTGTTCTAGACATATGGTAGAGATATTTCTGTGGTTATCACTCACATTTCATGGACCGAAGAGTACAAGTGGTGAGGAATGCACCTCAGAGGCGACGGGGCTGACGGCGAGGTCAAGCGTCGGCGGCAAATGGGATGGGGCCTCCTCGAGGCCAGCGTCGGTGGGTGGCCCCGCTCCATGAATCCTTGCTCGCCTCCTCCTCCTCCTCCTCCTGGGGGCATCGCAGGTCAGCTAGCTGGTGGAGCGAGGGTTTGGGAAGAGGAAAGGTGGTGGCGATAGACTTGTGTCACCACTCGTCCGTCAGAATAATCAGTCGTGGTCCAGTAGTTCGTCTGCAACACGGTGGAAAATAGTCATAGTTTCCTTAAAAAAGGGGTAATGCTAGGCGCCGGCGCGCCGGCCTAACTTTTCGGCCGATCAGCCCTTGGCCATTTGATTAGCACAAGCACAACCGTCAGATCTGGAACTGTTTCCGTCCTTCCCTCATCTTCAACCTCCTGCACAAGGAAAAAGGAGAGGAAAAAGAGCACCGCCCCCGCACACGCCGACCGCCTCGCCTCCTCGTCTTCCCTCACCGCCGGTCGCCGCCCTCGCCGTCGGTCGCCGCCCTCGCCGTCGGTCGCCGCCGCTGGTACCGTCCTCCTCGTCACCGCATGCAGAAACGTCCACGTAGCTCGTTGTCGTGCCGGTTGCAGCAAAAAAAAGCCCACGCCGCCGCCAAAAGTATCTGTGGCTCTCATTGATTGATGCAAATAAACAGGCCCCTGCCTTTGCCATCACAACTCAGCCGTTTGCCGATAGTAGCAAAAAAGCTGCCGGTCGTAGCATTCAGGTGAGTGGTTGTAGGAAAAAATCTTCCAGCAAAAATAGGGTGATATTCTATCAAAAACTAAAACAACGGTGGTAGCAAAAATCGAAACAGGTTCCAGCAAACCAAAACTCCATTGGTAGCAAAAATGCAAAATCGAGAGTTCTTCAAACAAAGCAGAAAATGGTGGTTGTAGCAAAAATTAGAGCTGCTTCCAGCAAACCAAAACCCCATTGGTAGCAAAAATGCAAAATTGGGTGTTCTTCCAGCAAAGCAAAAAATAGTGGTTGTAGCAAAAAATGAAGCCGCTTCCAGCAAAGAAAAATGCCATTGGTAGCAAAAATGCAAAATTGGGTGTTCTTCCAGCAAAAGCAAAAGACAGTGGTTGTAGCAAGAAATGGAGCTGCTTCCAGCAAACCAAAACGCCAGTTGTAGCAACTGGTACGAGGGTAGCGCCGGCTAGCCGGAGTGAAACCAGGGGTGGGGGTGGGCTCCTAGCACACTTGATGTAGGGGAGCTGAGCACGCCGCCAGGCGCAACACCAGTGCAATGCTGCAGCTAAGCACCGCGCAGCTCCAGTGCGCCACCGATTGCTGCTCGAGCACGTCATTGGTTGCAGCTCCAGCGCATCACCGCGGCTCCGCACTTCCTGGAAGTGGTGATGGAGAAAAGAAATGCAGAGAGAGAAGGCAGGGAGAGTTGAGCGGTGGAAAAGATGCAAGGGGATGGGAACAAGAAGATAAGAGAAACTACAACGGGCCGACCCAAACGGACGACGATTTCGTCGGCTTTTTGGTGGATAGCAAAATGCATACCAAAAGATATGCTGGCAAGAAACCAAACATCTCAAACACAGATAATATATTATCTCACATTTGCCCTAGACGAGGAGCTAAAAGAGTGGCATCAATAATTATTACATGAAACAAATATATCAAGTGACAAGGTTCATTCCTATAACTAAGCATTCATATTAGAGGATCAGTTACAAATTCTTCATGGCTAACCAGGTTCATTCTTATATATAATTAAACATTCCCATCGGAGGATCAGTTACAAATTCTTCATGGCTAGCCAGCATTGTTCAAAGCAACAGAACGGCATGCACCCATGAGTGCGTGTATCCAACAGACATGTCCAATAGAAGATTTGGCACATATCCAACAACTGATGTTTATAAGGACATCGGAGGAATGCTAAGTATGTAAGCCTTTACTGACCATTTGATGTCCATTCCGCGAAACATGGAGTGTAAGGCAGACCTTCCAAGAATTCTCCAGAAGTGCATATAACATGCACTTTCTGATCATCCATGTCGTATGATAATACCTTCTCCTTATCGTCAGTAAGGTAAATCAAATTATGTTCTGGATGAATTGCAAACATCGAGTAGGACTTGCCGTTTTCATGATAATCCTTTCCAAACAGTTCAAAACAGCTGATGGTACACTTTAGCGTCCACTGTCCACTATCATAGTCCTCAAGAACCCAAACAGAGAGTTGGCAATCATCTTGATTCTCTATATCCAAGCATACAATCGTCCCCGAGACTGCCCAATGGAAGCATTGCCACCGTTGTTTGTCATGCCAGGTGGCATTATAATTTCCCCCAAGCATTCCTTTCCATGTCCAGTGTGACTATTGTCGAATAACAAGTAAAGAAATGCATACTGCCACTCAAGAAGGTGCTTTGACTGCTTTCTAAATTACTAAACGGTTTTACATCGACATTGAAGCACCGACTCTGCATCGAAGTCCATCCTCCGTTTTCCGATGAGTAGGTCATTTCAATGGACAGGCCACGAAATGCGCCCAGGTGCACAAACACCACAAAGCGGGAAGGAATGGCCAGGTCAAAACCCAAAAAGTAACTACCTAGGCGAGAACGCAAACGAAGGTATTTCAGGATTTGGAAGTCTTGGTTTTGAGGGGCGACCTTTTTCAGGCGGTCGCGCAATTCCATAGGAGGGGATTCTATACAAGGCAACACAGTCCACTGATGGGTGGCAGGATTGCAGACAACGTAATCAAATTCCTTAGGCTCTCGACATTTGAAACATTGCACTGGTCCTGGTTTCAGACAAAAATTCCAACAGTGGTCCTTAGGATAGGGAGGTTTCCAGCATTTGTAGAGGAGAAGGCTGGTGCTGCACTGCGTGACGCTGAAATGTTGGTAGCTGCTCCGTAAGAAGGGGAGGTTAGGGTCGACCATGGGAGGACCTTTCCCGGAAAAATTATGGAAGCGCCAATTGTGGTCCTTGTAGAAGAAGCCGGACATGGCCTGCGGCGACCTCTTGCGGACGCTGGAGCCGGAGCAGAGGGCAAGCCACTCTGTCGACACGCACTTGAAGCGGCACCGCGAGATGTAGAGCACCCGCGACAGGATCTCGGTGAGAACGTCCTCCGGGAAGATCGCCGGGGGCTCCTCCTCCTCCTCCTGCTGCCCATCCTCCCTATTCATCTCCTTGTTCTAGACATATGGTAGAGATATTTCTGTGGTTATCACTCACATTTCATGGAGTACAAGTGGTGAGGAATGCACCTTAGAGGCGACGGGGCTGACGGCGAGGTCAGGCATCAGCGGCGAACGGGATGGGGCCTCCTCGAGGCCAGCGCCGGTGGGTGGCCCTGCTCCATGGATCCTTGCTCGCCTCCTCCTCCTCCTGGGGGCATCGCAGGTCAGCTGGCTGGTGGAGCGAGGGTTTGGGAAGAGGAAAGGTGGTGGCGTTAGACTTGTGTCATCACTCGTCCGTCAGAATAATCAGTCGTGGTCTAGTAGTTCGTCTGCAACACGGTGGAAAATAGTCATAGTTTCCTGAAAAAAAGGGGTAATGCTAGGCGCCGGCGCACCGGCCTAACTTTTCGGCCGGTCAGCCCTTGGCCATTTGATTAGCACAAGCACAACCGTCAGATCTAGAACTGTTCCCGTCCTTCCCTCATCTTCAACCTCCTGCACAAGGAAAAAGGAGAGGAAAAAGAGCACCGCCCCCGCACACGCCGACCGCCTCGCCTCCTCATCTTCCCTCACTGCCGGTCGCCGCCTTCGCCGTCGGTCGCCGCCCTCGCTGTCGCTGCCGACTCGCGCCGCCACTGGTACCGTCCTCCTCGTTACCGTATGCAAAAACGTCCACGCTGCTCGTTGTCGTGCCGGTTGCTGCAAAAAAAGCCCACGCCGCCGCCGAAAGTATATGTGGTTCTCATTTATTGATGCAAATAAACAGGCCCCTGCCTTTGCCGTCACAACTCAGCCGTTTGCCGATAGTAGCAAAAAAGCTGCCGGTTGTAGCATTCGGGTGAGTGGTTGTAGCAAAAAATCTTCCAACAAAAATAGGGTGATATTCTATCAAAAACCAAAACAACGGTGGTAGAAAAAATCGAAACAGGTTCCAGCAAACCAAAAATCCATTGGTAGCAAAAATGCAAAATTGAGAGTTCTTCAAACAAAGCAGAAAATGGTGGTTGTAGCAAAAATTAGAGCTGCTTCCAGCAAACCAAAACACCATTGGTAGCAAAAATGCAAAATTGGGTGTTCTTCCAGCAAAGCAAAAAATAGTGGTTGTAGCAAAAAATGAAGCCGCTTCCAGCAAAGCAAAATGCCATTGGTAGCAAAAATGCAAAATTGGGTGTTCTTCCAGCAAAAGCAAAAGACAGTGGTTGTAGCAAGAAATGGAGCTGCTTCCAGCAAACCAAAACGCCGGTTGTAGCAACTGGTACGAGGGTAGCGCCGGCTAGCCGAAGTGAAACCAGGGGTGGGGGTGGGTTCCTAGCACGCTGGATGTAGGGGACCTGAGCATGCCGCCGGCCGCAACACCAGCGCATTGCCGCAGCTAAGCACCGCGCAGCTCCAGTGCGCCACCGATTGCTGCCCGAGCACGTCGTTGGTTGCAGCTCCAGCGCATCACCGCGGCTCCGCACTTCCTGGAAGTGGTGATGGAGAAAAGAAACACAAAGAGAGAAGGCAGGGAGAGTTGAGCGGTGGAAAAGATGCAAGGGGATGGGAACGAGAAGATAAGAGCAACTCCAACAGGCCGACCCAAACGGATGACGATTTCGTCCGCATTTTGTCCGTTTGGGTCGGCCACCCGCCCGGCGTCCGTCCTGTTTTTTATATGGGTCGGTAGCGCGCCCAACATGCCGACCCATATCTGCAGACGTGGCCGGCTGGCCACCCAATTTTACATTGCATTCAACATATTGTGAAATGAAAATTTAACAAGCAAAATAGTTTAGCCGCCCAAATGAATAGTATAGTTTTACAGGCCAAATAAAAATAAAAATGTTTCACATAGTTTTGCAAACGAATAAAAGTAGATACATCTATTGGTTGCCAAGATGAGTTTACATATGCTCAACCAAATCATTTTGCAGTTGCACGTGAGTTTCCCAATCACGCATGTCTTCATGAAACTGAGTGAACTGCTCAAATTTTGCCGCTACTTCATGCTCAGGCACAACATTCTCACCCTGGAAGTGAAAGCCTTGATCGTACAGACGTTCCGGACGCTCGTCTTCTACGATCATATTGTGCATGATCACACAAGCAGTCATCACCTCCCATAGTTTCTGCGCGCTCCAAGTATTAGCAGGATACCGGACGATGCCCCATCGAGATTGCAAAACACCAAAGGCATGCTCGACATCCTTTCTAGCACTCTCTTGCTCTTGGGCAAATCTTTTCCTTTTCTCTCCGACGGGGTTGGGTATTGTCTTTACAATAGTGGTCCTCTAAGGATAGATACCGTCACCCAAATAATACCCTTTGTCGTAGTTGTGGCCGTTGACAGTAAAGTTCACCGGTGGGCTGTTGCCTTCGACAAGCCTAGCAAACACCGGTGAGCACTGAAGCACGTTGATATCATTGTGTGATCTAGCCATGCCAAAGAAAGAGTGCTAGATCTAGAGATCTTGAGATGCCACGGCCTCTAGTATGACAGTGTAAGCCCTGACATGTCCCTTATACTGCCCTTGCCAAGCAGAAGGGCAGTTCTTCCACTCCCAGTGCATGCAGTCTATGCTGCCAAGCATCCCTGGGAAGCCCTTGCTAGCATTCATCGCCAACAAACGGGCTGTATCTTTAGCTATCGGCTCTCTCAAGTACTCAGGGCCAAACACAGCGATCACAGCCTTGCAGAACTTTTACATGGACTCTAGGCATGTATACTCGCTCATACGGACGTACTTGTCAATGAGATCACCGGGCACTCCGTATGCAAGCATTCGGATGACGGCAGTGCATTTCTGATAAGAGGAGAAACCAATCTTGCCGACGGCATCCTCTTTGCACTCGAAGTAGTCATCATAGCCGACCACTCCCTCTCTAATACGGTTGAAAACATGCCTACTCATACGGAACCAGCGGCGGAATTTGTGATGTTTGAACAACGGGTTTGTTGTATCAAAGTAGTCCTTCCAGAGAAGGAAATGCCTGCTCTCCCCGGTTACAATTCAACGCCAGAAAGTGGCCCGGAATGGAGCCACGGAACAACGACTGCTAGTTGTTGAGGTGGTGATGGACCAACACGGCAGCCAATATTGGAGAACGTAGTAATTTCAAAAAATTTCCTATGCACACGCAAGATCATGGTGATGTACAGCAACGAGAGGGGAGAGTGTTGTCTACGTACCCTCGTAGACCGGAAGCGGAAGCGTTATAACAACGCGGTTGATGTAGTCGTACGTCTTCATGGCCTGACCGATCAAGCACCGAAACTACGGCACCTCCGAGTTCTAGCACACGTTCAGCTCGATGACGATCCCCGGACTCCGATCCAGCAAAGTGTCGGGGAAGAGTTCCGTCAGCACGACGGCGTGGTGACGATCTTGATGTTCTACCGTCGCAGGGCTTCGCCTAAGCACCGCTACAATATTATCGAGGATTATGGTGGAGGGGGGCACCACACATGGCTAAGAGAACGATCACGAAGATCAACTTGTTATGTCTTTGGGGTGCCCTCTGCCCCCGTATATAAAGGAGCAAGGGGGAGAGGCCGGCCGGCCCTTGGGGCGCGCCAAGCAGGGGGGAGTCCTCCTCCTAGTAGGAGTAGTACTCCCCTTTCCTAGTCCAACTTAGGAAGAGAGAAGGGGGAAGGAAAGAGAGGGAGAGGGAGAGGGAAAGAGGGGCCGCGCCCCCCTCCCCTAGTCCAATTCGGACTCCTCATGGGAGGGGGCGCGCCACCTCCTGGGCTGCTGCCCTCTCTCTCCCCTCAGGCCCACTAAGGCCCAATACTTCCCCGGGGGGTTCCGGTAACCCTTCCGGCACTCCGGTTTTCTCCGAAATCACCCGAAACACTTCCAGTGTCCGAATATAGCCGTCCAATATATCGATCTTTATGTCTCGACCATTTCGAGACTCCTCGTCATGTCCGTGATCATATCCGGGACTTCGATCGTCGGTATCTCAATACCTAGTTCAATCTCGTTATCGGCAAGTCTCTTTACTCGTTCCGTAATACATCATCTCGCAACAACTCATTAGTTGCATTGCTGCAAGGCTAAGTGATGTGCATTACCGAGAAGGCCCAGAGTACCTCTCGACAATCGAGTGACAAATCCTAATCTCGAAATACGCCAACCCAAACATGTACCTTGGAGACACCTGTAGAGCACCTTATAATCACCCAAGTTGCGTTGTGACAGTTTGGTAGCACACAAAGTGTTCCTCGGCAAACGGGTTGCATAATCTTCATAGTCACAGGAAACATGTATAAGTCATGAAGGAAAGCAATAGCAACAAACTAAACGATCAAGTGCTAAGCTAACGAAATGGTCAAGTCTATCACATCATTCTCCTAATGATGTGATCCCGTTAATCAATGACAACTCATGTCTATGTAAGAACATAACCCATCTTTGATCAACGAGCTAGTTAAGTAGAGCATACTAGTGAACACTCTGTTTGTCTATGTATTCACACATGTATGTTTCTGGTTAAATACAATTCTAGCATGAATAATAAACAATTTATCATGATATAAGAAATAAATATAACTTTTATTATTGCCTCTAGGCATATTTCCTTCAGTCTTCCCACTTGCACTAGGAATTCTAGTCCAATCGCCATAGATTTATACCACTAGTTCACATCACCATGTGATTAACACCCATAGTTCACATGGACATGTGACCAACACCCAAAGGGTTTACTAGAGTCAATAGATCTAGTTCCACATTGCTATGTGATTAACACCCAAAGAGTTACTAAGGTTGTGATCATGTTTGCTTGTGAGAGAAATTTAGTTAGCGGGTCTGCCACATTCAGATCCTATAAGTATTTTGCAAATTTCTATGTCTCACATGCTTGCACGGAGCTACTCTAGCTAATTGCTCCCACTTTCAATATGTATCCAGATTGAGACTAGAGTCATCTGGATCAGTGTCAAAACTTTGCATCGACAACCCTTTACGACGAAACTTTGTCACCTCCATAATCGAGAACATATCCTTATTCCAACTAAGGGATAATTTTGACCAATGTCCAGTGATCTACTCCTAGGATCACTATTGTATTCCTTGCCAAACTAGGGCAGGGTATACAATTGGCCTGACCATAGCATGTCATACTTTAGAACCTATGGCTGAGGCTAGGGAATGACTTTCATTCTCTCTCTATCTCTGCTGTCGGGTTTGAGTCTACTCAAACTTCACACTTGTAACACAAGGCCAAGAACTCCTTTTTGACTGTTCCATTTTGAACTACTTCAAAATCTTGTCAAAGGTAGTACTCATTGAAAAACTTATCAAGCGTCTTGATCTATCTCTATAGATCTTGATGCTCATATGTAGCAGCTTCACCGTGTCTTTCTTTTTGAAAAACTCCTTTCAAACATTTTATGCTTTGCAGAATAATTCTACATTATCTCCGATCAACAATATGTCATTCACCATATACTTATCCAAATGCTGTAGTGCTCCACTCACTTCTTAAATACATTCAACCACAAGTCTGTATTAAACTATATGCTTTGATCAACTTATCAAAGCGTATATTCCAACTCTGAGATGCTTTGCACCAGTCCATAGATGGGCGCTGGAGCTTGCATATTTGTAGTACCTTTAGATTGACAAACCTTCTTGTTGCATCATATACAACTCTCTTTAATAAATCCACTAAGGAATGCAGTTTTGTTTATCTATTTGCCCAGATTTCATAAAATGCGCAATTTCTAAATGATTCGACAGACTTAAGCATAGATACGAGTGAGAACTCTCATCTAGTCAACACCTTGAACTTGTCGGAAACCTTTTTGCGAAAATTCTAGCTTTTCTAGATAGTAACACTACTAATCAATGTCCATCTCTCTTGAAGATCCATTTATCTCAATGGCTCGCCGATCAATGGCAAGTCAAATCAAAGTCCATACTTTGTTCTACTATATATGGATCCATCTCGATTTCATTGCCTTAAACCATTTGCGGAATGGGCTCATTCATCGCTTCCTCATAGTTTCAAGGTTCGTCATGGTCAAGTAACATGACTCCAGAACAGGATTATCGTACCACTCTGGTGCGTATCTCACTCTAGTAGCTACGAAGTTCGGTAGTAACTTGATCTGAAGTTTACACATCATCATCATTAACTTCCTCTCTTGTTGGTTGTAACTCACTGGAAACTGATTCTGTGATGAATTATTTTCCAATTCGAAGAAGTACAGTTACCTTATCCAAGTTCCATTCCTCCCACTCACTTCTTTCGAGAGAAACTCCTCTCTAAAAAAGGATCCATTCTCACGCACGAATGTCTTTCCTTCGGATCTGTTATAAAGTTGTACCCAACATTTTTTTAGGTATCCTTATGAAGATTTACTTCTCCAATTTGGGTTCGAAGCTTACCATGTTGAAACTTTTTCACCATAAGCATCGCCAGTCCCACTTTAAGAAGACGATGCCAGGTTTCTTGCCAAACCATAGTTCATACGGTGTCGGCTCAACGATTTAGGTGCCCTATTTAACGTGAATGCAAGCTGTCTTCTAATGCATAACCCAAACCATAGTGGTAATCGGTAAGAGACATCCTAGATCGCACCATATCTAATACATGACGACGTTTCGAACACACCATTATCACGTGTGTGGGTGTTCCAGGTGGCGTGAGTATGTCAAACTATTTCACATTGTTAACTGAAGGCCAAACTCGTAACTCAAATATTTTACTTCTGCGATCATATCGTAGAAACCTTTATTTTGTTACGATGATTCTCCACTTCACTCTGAAATTCTTTGAACTTTTCAAATGTTTCAGACTTGTGTTTCATCAAGTAGATATACTCATATCTGCTCAAATCATCTGTGAAGATCAGAAAATAATTATACCTGCCGCGAGCTTCAATATTCATCGGACCACATACATCAGTATGCATGATTTCCAACAAATCTGTTGCTTGCTGCATTGTTCCGGAGAACGGAGTCTTAGTCATCTTGCCCATGAGCATGGTTCGCAATCATCAAACTGATTCATAATCAAGTGATTCAAAAGGTCCATCAGCATGGAGTTTGCTTCATGCGCTTTACACCAATATGACCTAAACGGCAGTGCCACAAATAAGTTTCAACTATCATTATTACTTTGCATCTTTTGGTTTCAATATTATGATATGTGTATCACTACGATCGAGAGATCCAACGAACCATTTTCATGGTGTGTAACCATATATGTAAACAGAATAACAATTTATTCTCTTACTTAAATGAATAACCGTATTGCAATAAACATGATCAAATCATATTCATGCTCAATCAACACCAAATAACACTTATTTAGGTTCAACACTAATCCCGAAAGTATAGGGAGTGTGCGATGATGATCATATCAATCTTGGAACCACTTCCAACACACATCGTCACTTCACCCTTAACTAGTCTCTGTTCATTCTGCAACTCCCGTTTCGAGTTACTACTCTTAGCAACTGAACCAGTATCAAATACCGAGGGGTTGCAACACTAGTAAAATACACATCAATAATCTGTATATCAAATATACCTTTGTTCACTTTGCCATCCTTCTTATCCGCCAAATACTTGGGGCAGTTCCGCTTCAGTGACCAGGTCCCTTTGCAGTAGAAGCACTTAGTCTCAGGCTTAGGATCAGACTTGGGCTTCTTCACTTGAGCAGCAACTTGCTTGCCGTTCTTCTTGAAGTTCCCCTTCTTCCCTTTGCCCTTTTCTTGAAACTAGTGGCCTTGTCTACCATCAACACTTGATATTTTTCTTGATTTCTACCTTCGTCGATTTCAGCATTACGAAGAGCTTGGGAATCGTTTCCGTTATCCCTTGCATATCACAGTTCATCACGAAGTTCTACTAACTTGGTGGTGGTGACTAGAGAATTCTGTCAATCACTATTTTATCTGGAAGATTAACTCCCACTTGATTCAAGCGATTGTAGTACCCAGACAATCTGAGCACATGCTCACTCCTTGAGCTATTCTCCTCCATCTTTTAGCTATAGAACTTGTTGGAGACTTCATATCTCTCAACTCGGGTATTTGCTTGAAATATTAACTTCAACTCCTGGAACATCTCATATGGTCCATGATGTTCAAAACGTTTTTGAAGTCCCGATTCTAAGCCGTTTAAGCATGGTGCACTAAACTATCAAGTAGTCATCATATTGAGCTAGCCAAATGTTCATAACATCTGCATCTGCTCCTGCAATAGGTTTGTCACCTAGCGGTGCATCAAAGACATAATTCTTCTGTGCAGCAATGAGGATAAACCTCAGATCACGGATCCAATCTGCATCATTGCTACTAACATCTTTCAACTTAGTTTTCTCTAGGAACATATCAAAATAAAACAGGGGAGCTAAACGCGAGCTATTGATCTACAACATAGATATGCTAATACTACCAGGACTAAGTTTATGATAAATTAAAGTTCAATTAATCATATTACTTAAGAACTCCCACTTAGATTGACATCCCTCTAATCATCTAAGTGATCACGTGATCCAAATCAACTAAACCATAACCGATCATCACGTGAAATGGAGTAGTTTTCAATGGTGAACATCGCTATGTTGATGATATCTACTATATGATTCACGCTCGACCTTTCGGTCTCAGTGTTCCGAGGCCATATCTGCATATGCTAGGCTAATCAAGTTTAATCTGAGTATTCCGCGTGTGCAAAACTGGCTTGCACCCGTTGTAGATGGACGTAGAGCTTATCACACCCGATCATCACGTGGTGTCTGGGCACGACGAACTTTGGCAACGATGCATACTCAGGGAGAACACTTTTATCTTGAAATTTAGTGAGAGATCATCTTATAATGCTACCGTTAATCAAAGCAAGATAAGATGCATAAAAGATAAACATCACATGCAATCAATATAAGTGATATGATATGGCCATCATCATCTTGTGCTAGTGATCTCCATCTCCGAAGCACCATCGTCACCGGCGCGACACCTTGATCTCCATCGTAGCATCGTTGTCGTCTCGCCAATCTTATGCTTCTACGACTATCGCTACCGCTTAGTGATAAAGGAAAGCATTACAGGGCGATTGCATTGCATACAATAAAGCGACAACCATATGGCTCCTGCCAGTTGCTGATAACTTGGTTACAAAACATGATCATCTCATGCAATAAAATTTAGCATCATGTCTTGACCATATCACATCACAACATGCCCTGCAAAAACAAGTTAGACGTCCTCTACTTTGTTTGTTGCAAGTTTTACGTGGCTGCTACGGGCTTAAGCAAGAACCAATCTTACCTACGCATCAAAACCACAACGATAGTTTGTCAAGTTGGTGCTGTTTTAACCTTCACAAGGACCGGGCGTAGCCACACTCAGTTCAACTAAAGTTGGAGAAACTGACACCCGCCAGCCACCTGTGTGCAAAGCACGTCGGTAGAACCAGTCTCGCGTAAGCGTACGCGTAATGTCGGTCCGGGCCGCTTCATCCAACAATACCGCCGAACCAAAGTATGACATGCTGGTAAGTAGTATGACTTATATCGCCCACAACTCACTTGTGTTCTACTCGTGCATATAACATCAACACATAAAACCTAGGCTCGGATGCCACTGTTGGAGAACGTAGTAATTTCAAAAAATTTCCTACGCACACGCAAGATCATGGTGATGTACAACAACAAGAGGGGAGAGTGTTGTCTATGTACCCTCGTAGACCGGAAGCGGAAGCGTTATAACAACACGGTTGATGTAGTCGTACGTGTTCACGGCCCGACCGATCAAGCACCGAAACTACCGCACCTCCGAGTTCTAGCACACGTTCAGCTCGATGACGATCCCCGGACTCCGATCCAGCAAAGTGTCAGGGAAGAGTTCTGTCAGCACGACGGCGTGGTGACGATCTTGATGTTCTACCGTCGCAGGGCTTCGCCTAAGCACCGCTACAATATTATCGAGGATTATGGTGGAGGGGGCACCGCACACGGCTAAGAGAACGATCACGAAGATCAACTTGTTATGTCTTTGGGATGCCCCCTACCCCCGTATATAAAGGAGCAAGGGGGAGAGGCCGGCCGGCCCTTGGGGCACGCCAAGGAGGGGGGAGTCCTCCTCCTAGTAGGAGTAGGACTCCCCTTTCCTAGTCCAACTAGGAAGAGAGAAGGGGGAAGGAAAGAGAGGGAGAGGGAGAGGGAAAGAGGGGCCGCGCCCCCCTCCCCTAGTCCAATTCGGACTCCCCATGGGAGGGGGCACCACCTCTTGGGCTGCTGCCCTCTCTCTCCCCTCAGGCCCACTAAGGCCCAATACTTCCCCGGGGGGTTCCGGTAACCCTTCCGGCACTCCGGTTTTCTCCGAAATCACCCGAAACACTTCCGGTGTCCGAATATAGCCGTCCAATATATCGATCTTTATGTCTCGACCATTTCGAGACTCATCGTCATGTCCGTGATCATATCTGGGACTCCGAACAACCTTCGGTACATCAAAATATATAAACTCATAATGAAACTGTCATCGTAACGTTAAGCGTGTGGACCCTACGGGTTCGAGAACAATGTAGACATGACCGAGACACGCCTCCGATCAATAACCAATAGAGGAACCTGGATGCTCATATTGGCTCCTACATATTCTACGAAGATCTTTATCGGTCAGACCGCATAACAACATACGTTGTTCCCTTTGTCATTGGTATGTTACTTGCCCGAGATTCGATCGTCGGTATCTCAATACCTAGTTCAATCTCGTTATCGGCAAGTCTCTTTACTCGTTCCGTAATACATCATCTCGCAACTAACTCATTAGTTGCATTGCTTGCAAGGCTTAAGTGATGTGCATTACCGAGAGGGCCCAGAGATACCTCTCCGACAATCGGAGTGACAAATCCTAATCTCGAAATACGCCAACCCAACATGTACCTTTGGAGACACCTGTAGAGCACCTTTATAATCACCCAGTTGCGTTGTGACATTTGGTAGCACACAAAGTGTTCCTCCGGCAAACGGGAGTTGCATAATCTCATAGTCACAGGAACATGTATAAGTCATGAAGAAAGCAATAGCAACAAACTAAATGATCAAGTGCTAAGCTAACGAAATGGGTCAAGTCTATCACATCATTCTCCTAATGATGTGATCCCGTTAATCAAATGACAACTCATGTCTATGGTTAGGAAACATAACCATCTTTGATCAACGAGCTAGTCAAGTAGAGGCATACTAGTGACACTCTGTTTGTCTATGTATTCACACATGTATTATGTTTCCGGTTAATACAATTCTAGCATGAATAATAAACATTTATCATGATATAAGGAAATAAATAATAACTTTATTATTGCCTCTAGGGCATATTTCCTTCAGTCTCCCACTTGCACTAGAGTCAATAATCTAGTTCACATCGCCATGTGATTTAATACCAATAGTTCACATCACCATGTGATTAACACCCATAGTTCACATGGACATGTGACCAACACCCAAAGGGTTTACTAGAGTCAATAGTCTAGTTCACATTGCTATGTGATTAACACCCAAAGAGTACTAAGGTGTGATCATGTGTTGCTTGTGGGAGAAATTTAGTTAGCGGGTCTGCCACATTCAGATCCGTACGTATTTTGCAAATTTCTATGTCAACAATGCTTTGCACGGAGCTACTCTAGCTAATTGCTCCCACTTTCAATATGTATCCAGATTGAGACTTAGAGTCATCTGGATCAGTGTCAAAACTTGCATCGACGTAACCCTTTATGACGAACCTTTTGTCACCTCCATAATCGAGAAACATATCCTTATTCCACTAAGGATAATTTTGACCAATGTCCAGTGATCTACTCCTAGATCACTATTGTATTCCCTTGCCAAACTCAGGGCAGGGTATACAATAGGTCTGGTACATAGCATGTCATACTTTATAGAACCTATGGCTGAGGCATAGGGAATTACTTGCATTCTCTCTCTATCTTCTGCCGTGGTCGGGTTTTGAGTCTTACTCAACTTCATACCTTGTAACACAGGCAAGAACTCCTTTTTGACTGTTCCATTTTGAACTACTTCAAAATCTTGTCAAGGTATGTACTCATTGAAAAACTTATCAAGCGTCTTGATCTATCTCTATAGATCTTGATGCTCAATATGTAAGCAGCTTCACCGTGGTCTTTCTTTGAAAAACCCCTTTCAAACATTCCTTTATGCTTTGCAGAATAATTCTACATTATCTCTGATCAACAATATGTCATTCACATATACTTATCAGAAATGCTGTAGTGCTCCCACTCACTTTCTTATAAATACATGCTTCACCACAAGTCTGTATAAAACTATATGCTTTGATCAACTTATCAAAGCGTATATTCCAACTCTGAGATGCTTGCACCAGTCCATAGATGGATCGCTGGAGCTTGCATATTTTGTTAGTACCTTTAGGATTGACAAAACCTTCTGGTTGCATCATATACAACTCTTCTTTAATAAATCCACTAAGGAATGCATTTTTGTTTATCTATTTGCCAGATTTCATAAAATGCGGCAATTTCTAACGTGATTCGGACAGACTTAAGCATAGATACGAGTGAGAAACTCTCATCGTAGTCAACACCTTGAACTTGTCGAAAACCTTTTTGCGAAAATTCTAGCTTTCTAGATAGTAACACTACTATCAATGTCCATCTTCCTCTTGAAGATCCATTTAATCTCAATGGCTCGCCGATCAATGGGCAAGTCAATCAAAGTCCATACTTTGTTCTTATATATATGGATCCCATCTCAGATTTCATGGCCTTAAACCATTTTGCGGAATCTGGGCTCATCATCGCTTCCTCATAGTTCATAGGTTCGTCATGGTCAAGTAACATGACCTCCAGAACAGGATTACCGTACCACTCTGGTGCGTATCTCACTCTAGTTGATCTACGAAGTTCTGTAGTAACTTGATCTGAAGTTTCACGATCATCATCATTAACTTCCTCTCTTGTTGGTGTAGACATCACTGGAACTGATTTCTGTGATGAATTATTTTCCAATTCGGGAGAAGGTACAGTTACCTTATCAAGTTCCATTTTCCTCCCACTCACTTCTTTCGAGAGAAACTCCTTCTCTAAAAAGGATCCATTCTCAGCAACGAATGTCTTTCCTTCGGATCTGTGATAGAAGGTGTACCCAACAGTTTCTTTTGGGTATCCTATGAAGATTTACTTCTCCAATTTGGGTTCGAGCTTACCATGTTGAAACTTTTTCACATAAGCATCGCAGTCCCAAACTTTAAGAAGCGATAGCCTAGGTTTCTTGCCAAACCATAGTTCATACGGTGTCGTCTCAACGGATTTAGATGGTGCCCTATTTAACGTGAATGCAGCTGTCTCTAATGCATAACCCCAAAACGATAGTGGTAAATCGGTAAGAGACATCATAGATCGCACCATATCTAATAAAGCATGGTTACGACGTTCGGACACACCATTACACTGTGGTGTTCCAGGTGGCGTGAGTAGTCAAACTATTTCACATTGTTTTAACTGAAGGCCAAACTCGTAACTCAAATATTTTACTTCTGCGATCATATCGTAGAAACTTTTATTTTGTTACGTTGATTCTCCACTTCACTCTGAAATTCTTTGACTTTTCAAATGTTTCAAACTTGTGTTTCATCAAGTAGATATACTCATATCTGCTCAAATCATCTGTGAAGATCAGAAAATAATGATACCTGCCGCGAGCTTCAATATTCATCGGACCACATACATCAGTATGCATGATTTCCAACAAATCTGTTGCTTGCTGCATTGTTCCGGAGAACGGAGTCTTAGTCATCTTGCCCATGAGGCATGGTTCGCAATCATCAACTGATTCATAATCAAGTGATTCCAAAAGTCCATCAGCATGGAGTTTGTTCATGCGCTTTACACCAATATGACCTAAACGGCAGTGCCACAAATAAGTTTCACTATCATTATTAACTTTGCATCTTTTGGTTTCAATATTATGAATATGTGTATCACTACGATCGAGATCCAACGAACCATTTTCATTGGGTGTGTAACCATATATGTAAACAAAATAACAATTTATTCTCTTACTTAAATGAATAACCGTATTGCAATAAACATGATCAAATCATATTCATGCTCAATGCAAACACCAAATAACACTTATTTAGGTTTAACACTAATCTCGAAAGTATATGGAGTGTGCGATGATGATCATATCAATCTTGGAACCACTTCCAACACACATCGTCACTTCACCCTTAACTAGTCTCTGTTCATTCTGCAACTCCCGTTTCGAGTTACTACTCTTAGCAACTGAACCAGTATCAAATACCGAGGGGTTGCTACGAACACTAGTAAAATACACATCAATAATCTGTATATCAAATATACCTTTGTTCACTTTGCCATCCTTCTTATTCGCCAAATACTTGGGGCAGTTCTGCTTCCAGTGACCAGTCCCTTTGCAGTAGAAGCACTTAGTCTCAGGCTTAGGATCAGACTTGGGCTTCTTCACTTGAGCAGCAACTTGCTTGCCGTTCTTCTTGAAGTTCCCCTTCTTCCCTTTGCCCTTTTCTTGAAACTAGTGGCCTTGTCTACCATCAACACTTGATATTTTTCTTGATTTCTACCTTCGTCGATTTCAGCATTACGAAGAGCTTGGGAATCGTTTCCGTTATCCCTTGCATATCATAGTTCAT
>NC_053028.1:116209812-116273668 GCF_003073215.2 Triticum urartu
ACTTGGCACACAAACAATTCACCATCATAAGATTTAGTGAAAAGAGTAGGGTCGAGTGAACCGGGTTTGAAGCCTTTCTTCATGAAGAGTTCCTTCAAGGTATCATACCAAGCCCGTGGGCCCTGCTTGAGGCCATAGAGGGCCTTGTTGAGTCTGAAGACTTTGTCAGGATTCTTTGGATCTTCAAAACCCGGGGGTTGAGCAACATATACTTCTTCCTCAAGCTTACCATTGAGGAATGCACTTTTCACATCCATTTGATATAAAGTGATATCATGATGGTTAGCATAAGCAAGTAATATGCAAATAGCCTCAAGTCTAGCAACAGGTGCAAAAGTTTCATCGAAATCAATTCATTCAACCTGTGTGTAGCCTTGAGCTACAAGCCGTGCCTTATTCCTCACCACAAGGCCATTTTCATCTTGCTTGTTGTGGTAGATCCACTTTGTGCCGATGATATTGTGCTTGCGAGGATCTGGACATTTGACCAGTTCCCAGACATTGTTGAGCTCGAACTGATGTGATTCCTCTTGCATGGCCTGAATCCACTCAGGCTCCAGAAAGCTTCATCTACCTTAGTGGGCTCTGTAATAGAGACAAAAGCATACTGCCCACAAAAGTTAGACAAATGTGAAGCTTTTGAGCGTGTGAGAGGACCTGGAGCTTTGATGTCATTGATGATCTTTTCAACTTGCACTTCTTTTGCAATGCGTGGATGAGCTGGTTGTCGTTGAAGAGTTTGATCAGCGTTTTCTTCAGCATTTTCTTCAGGTGCATTAGCTCGACGTTCTTCATGTTCTAGAATGAATTCTTCAGCAGATTCTTCAGTAGGAATGACATCCTCAGTAGCCTTGAACTTGATAGTTTCCTCAGGTGCTGGTTCATCTATCACAGTAGGTAGGTGCTCTCTTTGCAAGCCATTAGTTTCATCGAACCGCACATCTACAGTGTCAACAACTTTGTGAAGAACGTTGTTGAAGACTCTGTAGGTGTGCAGGTCCTTTCCGTAACCAAGCATAAAACCTTCATGTGCTTTCGGTGCAAATTTTGAGTTGTGATGAGGATCTCTAATCCAACATTTAGCACCGAAGACTTTGAAATAACTTACATTGGGTTTCTTATCAGTGAGGAGTTCATAGGCAGTCTTTTTGAAGAATTTGTGAAGATATACTCTGTTGATGATGTGGCACGCAGTATCAATTGCCTCAGTCCGGAAACGACGAGGCGTTTTGTATTCATCAAGCATAGTGCGAGCCATCTCAGCAAGAGTCCTGTTCTTGCGCTCCACGACGCCATTCTGCTGAGGAGTGTAAGGAGCAGATAACTCATGAGTAATACCAAGTTCATCAAGATAGTCATCGAGACCAGAATTCTTGAACTCAGTGCCACACTTCTGATGTGCTTGATCTTCACACCAAAGTTGGTTGAAGCCCTCGAGGAAAATCGTTTGAAGACTTCCTCCACTTCATGTTTGTAAGTAACAAGGTGTACCCATGTGTAGCGAGAATAATCATCAACAATAACAAAGCCATATTGAGATGCTTCATTTGAAATAGCAGAATAATGATTAGGACCAAAGAGATCCATGTGAAGCAATTCAAACGGGCGAGTGGTGGTCATGATAGTCTTTGCTGGATGCTTGGCCTTCGTCATCTTCCCAGCTTCACAGGCTCCGCATAGGTGATCCTTGAGGAATTTGACATTCTCGATGCCAATGACATGCTTCCACAAGTAGAAAAAGGGTCAAACGTGAAGCACATTAGTGCCGGTTTTGAATTTGAGCCGGCACTAATGTGACCATTAGTGCCGGTTCCAACGGCTAGGCGGGAGGGCATCATTAGTACCGGTTCGTGGGCAACCTTTAGTACCGGTTCATGCCACGAACCGGTACTAAGAGGCTGTGTCAGGCTATGGTCAGGCTGGGGCCCCCATGAAGACCTTTAGTATTGGTTCATGGCATGAACCGATACTAGAGTTTCTTAGTAAGCTGATTTTTAGTCCCACCTCGCCAAGAGAGAGGCAGTATGAGCGGTTTATAAGCCATGAGTGCAGAGACAATGACGAAGAGGCGCAATGCTCACCTGCACGTTGCTTAGCTTCAAGCCTTTCAGAATAGCATAGATTGCACTGAGCCATGTGCAGTGCAGTCTACACTATTCCGAAAGGCTTGAAGCAAATTAACCAGCATTGCACCTCTTTTTTATTTTTAATAACTTATTTGAACTCCAGACTTCTTGTGTTTCAAAGCGGCGTCATCAATTTCCAACACGTTCTGACATCATTTGCTGTTTTTCAGTCATTTACCGAATTGTTTAGAGAGCTAAATGACTGTGAAATTGAAAATCACTACAAAATGAACTGTGAAAATGTTGAAATTTTGCATGGTATCATCATTTCACCCGCATAGCATGTGCGAAATAGTAGAGAGGGTCACGGCAAAAACTGGACGCACTTCGTGTACAAACTGGACAATGTCTTTCGGAGTATCAGGGTTTCGGACGAGAACTCATCTGTTACACGGGCACTTCAATGTTTTTTATACTTATTTGAACTCTGGACTTCTTTTGCGTTCAGTATGCAACATTCAAACCAGCGTCATCAATTTCCAACACGTTCTGACATCATTTGCTGTTTTTCAGTCATTTACCGAATTGTTTAGAGAGCTAAATGACCGTGAAATTGAAAATCACTACAAAATGAACTGTGAAAATGTTGAAATTTGGCATGGTATCATCATTTCACCCACATATCATGCTATTTTTCATGCATTTAATGATTTGTTTTGAGAACTAAATGACCTGGAAATTGAAAAGCACTACAAATGAACTCTGAAAAAATTGAAACTTGTCATGGTATCATCATTTCACCCACATATCATGTTCAAAAAAGTAGAGAGGGTTACGACAAAAACTGGATGCACTTCGTTTACAAACTGGACAATCTCTTTTGAAGTATTCGGGTTTCTGACGAAATTAAACTCATCTGTTACAAAGGCATTTCATTTTTTCAAACTTATTACAACTCCAGAATTTTTGTGCATTCAGTATGCACCATTCAACTGCTAGGCGGGAGGAGTTCTTTAGTACCGGTTCCAACTGCTAGGCGGGAGGAGCTCTTTAGTACCGGTTCATGGCGAACCTTTAGCACCGGTTCGTGCCACGAACTGGTACTAATGAGGTTGTGTCAGGTAAGGCTGGGGCCCCACGAGCACCTTTAGTACCGGTTCATGGCATGAACCAGTACTACAGTTTCTTAGTAAGCTGTTTTTTAGTCCCACCTCGCGAAGAGAGAGGGACTAGGAGCGGTTTATAAGCCCTGAGTGCAGAGACGATGAAGAAGAGGCTCAATGCTCACGTTGCTTAGCTTCAAGCCTTGAGGAATATGGTAGACTGCACGGAGCTATGTGCAGTGCAATTTACACTATTCCGAAAGGCTTGAAGCTAATTAACGAGTATTGCACCTCTTTTTTATTTTTAATAACTTATTACAACTCCGGACTTCTTCTGTTATGGCAAAAACTAGTTGCACTTCGGCATTTCATTTTTTTAAACTTTGGTTATAACTCCAGACTTTGACCATCAAGTTTTAACCATCAACTTGGCATGGTATATAAAAATAAATGAAAAGAAAAAATAGCAGAAAAGAAAAAAAAACTATAGCAGAAAAGAAAAAAACTATATAAAAAACTACTCAGAAATAAATAGAAGAAAATAAATATAGCAGAAAAGAAAAAAACTACTCAGAAATAAATAGAAGAAAAAATAAAGCAGAAAAGAAAAAAAATATTTGCTATTTTTCATAGAAGAAATAAATAGAAGAAAATAAATATAACAGAAAAGAAAAAACTATACAAAAACTACGCAGAAATAAATAGAAGAAAATAAAGCAGAAAAGAAAAAAACTATAAAAAAATTGGGGCGCTGCCCTGTGGGCCTGCTAGGCAACGGGCGTGCAATTACAGGCCCTAAAGGCCCAGCAGACTCACAGGGCAGCGCGCAGAAGTTAGGCCCACAAGCCTGCTATATAGAGGAGTTCAAAGAGGTAGCCGCGACTGGATTTATAAACCAGTGCGGCTGCCCTTCGCCCGGCGAGGTGGGACTAAACTTTGTGCACCGCTGGGTGGCAGTGCTAGGCCTTTAGTACCGGTTGGAGCCACCAACTGGTACTAAAGGTCGGGCCTTTAGTACCGGTTGGTGGCTCCAACCGCCCGCCGCTTGGCCTGGCGAAAACAGGTCTTTAGTACCGGTTGGAGCCACCAACCGGTACTAAAAGCCCATCCTATATATAGCACTTATGAAAATTTCAGTTTTCATCCCTCGCTTCGTCTCCAACCGCGCGCGCCGCTCGATCCCGTCGTCGTCGTGTCGCCGCCCGTCGCCCGTCGCCCGCCGTCTGTCGTCGTCGCCCGTCGCCCGCCGCCGTCTGTCGTCGTCGCCGCGGCGCCGCGCCCGGTACGTCTCTCCCGTGCGCCCCCGCCCCCGCCCCGTACGCAACGCGCCGGCGCCCCCGCGGCGTACTGTGCATGCACATACGTACACACACATGTATACGTATACACGCAGTACACACACACATACACACACATACACATACAAATTTTTTACTAGTTGAATAATTAATATAACTAGTTTATTTTTAGTAAGAAAATAATCGAACTACTTTATTTATGTATATATATGAGATTTGAACTAGTTGAATAATTAATATAACTAGTTTATTTTTAGTAAGAAAATAATCGAACTACTTTATTTATGTATATATACGAGATTTGAACTAGTTGAATAATTAATATAACTAGTTTATTTTTAGTAAGAAAATAATCGAACTACTTTATTTAGGTATATATATGAGATTTGAACTAGTTGAATAATTAATATAACTAGTTTATTTTTAATAAGAAAATAATCGAACTAGTTTATTTAGGTATATGAGATTTGAACTAGTTGAATAATTAATATAACTAGTTTATTTTTAGTAAGAAAATTTAGGTATCTGAGATTTGATTATCTAATTAAAATATTATTTGTTAATGAGTTTTTCTGTTTATTTAATTTTTTATATATTTTTAGTTTATATAAATGTTAGATTAATGTCGAATGTTAGATGAATTAGATAGAAAAGTTAAATATATAGTAATGTCAATTGTTAGAGATGAATATAGTTAGATATATTAATGTCAAATGTTAGATGAATATATGTTTGAATTAGCTAGATATTAATTAATGTTAGATAGTAATAAGTGTTTAATGTTTCACCTATATGAACATAGGAAATGTCATCTGATGACGAAAAAGATTTTATTATGTGCGAGCACTGTGAAGATCAGCGCGGCCTGTGCGACAGAAATTTCCTTGTTGATGGTAGGCGCTTCAGCATCAAGCTGGATGAGACATTCGAAGTGGATACAGTAAGTCACAACGGTAATTATTATTTGAATGCAAAACTTATGCTTCATTTGCTTCAACTTATAATTTTAAAGCATGACTTATGCTTCATTTGCTTCAACTTATAATTTTAAATTTTCACTATTCTACTAGCACATCCCTGCCATGCAAGAATTTTTGTCTTGGATAAGATAGGTTTTAGTGCTATAGATGATATGGAGGTAAAGAGAGTTTACTTGAAGACCGAGCATGGGTATACTTTCAACGTCAAATTATATAATGGAGACATATACACCCATTTTGAATGCAAAACTTGGCAAGCACTATGCAAGGCTTATGCATTTGAGCCTGATATGGTTATCACCTTTGATATTCGTCCGGAAGATGATATTGAAGGTAATATAGACATCTGGGTCAATGTGCAAACGCCTCCAGTTCTACCATTATGTGAGTTTTTCTCAACCATGCATGCATATGTTTATGTCTTTGATACACTTTATTCAAAAATAGTTGACAACTAATTTGTATTGTCAGCTTATTTCGGTTCAAGCAAACATGTCCGGCGCTTGGTAGACAGGACCTACTACTGCCCCGGGGATGAACTAAACTGTGAGGAGATAAGTCATTATGTTTCATGGCTTGAGGATCTTCATACTGTCAAGACAAATTTTCTTCCTGAACTTAGAAATGTTAGCACTCAAAACGTGCGACCAATAGTGATCGTATTGAACTACAGTCACATCTATAATCGAAAGATGGTAAGATTTTTACTATTTGTCCTTAGTGCATCTTTTGCATACATTATTTTTGAAGCTAAACTTTCATTGCTAAGTATATTAATTACTATACGATGTTCTTCAACAGGGACTCCCGATGACAGTTGTGCCTCAGTGGATCGAGACAAAAGGTCGCATGTCAATGGTTAGCTTACGACCAAGATTTCCTACATTGCACATGAGTGCATTCAGGATTTCTGAAAGCGAAGAATGCTTAATAGTGAAAGATTGGAGCAAAATTGTTAACGATCACAGAGAAGTACTGGGGGGCAGCAAGGAGAAGCGCAACCCAAGATTAGGAGACAGATTCATCTGCATGCTCCAGTATGATGAATCAGGAGAGCTATACATGTTCTATGCTATTCTACCTGAGAGGGAGCAGCAGGAGTGATTTAGCTAGTTCATGCTCTTAGTACTTGTCCTCTCTCATGTCCGTATTGTCCTGAACTTAATTAATCTCAAATAGTGATTTGCTTGTGAACGCTTATAATATCATGACCATGTTGAACTCGATGATATCTTTGCTTCTGTTACAAGTGAATGTTTCTTCTTTAAGCTAGCTAGTGTTGGTGATGATTAGATAGCGGTAATGACTATGATGATTAAATAGTGGTAATTAATGACGACTACGATGATTTTTAGCTAGCTAGTATATATATACTGTTGTTGGTGATGATATGATGCAAGAGTTTATTTATTTATTAATATGTGATGATGATGATGAGTTATTATATATATCATTTATGAAAGAAACCACAAATTAGTTTGAACTGGATGGATCCTAGCTAAGTGATCAAGTATATATATATATATATGCCATATCCATATCCATATCAAGTATAACAACTCATTATAACGTAAAACAATCCTAAATTAAATTGATAACACAAATTTAAATGAAAAATAAAAAATAAAACAAAAACCCATAAACATTTAGTACCGGTTGGTGTTACCAACCGGTACTAAAGGGCTCCCGGCCCCCGAAGCCGGCTCGTGCCACGTGGTTGCCCTTTAGCACCGGTTCGTGCTGAACCGGTACTAAAGGGGGGGCCTTTAGTGCCTACACTTTAGCCCCGGTTACGGAACCGGCACTAAAGGGCCTTACGAACCGGTGCCATTGCCCGGTTCTGCACTAGTGTTCTTCTTCGCAAGCATGTGCAAATTCCTCATGCCTGCATGACCAAGTCGTCGATGCCAGAGCCAACCTTCTGAAGCTTTTGCAAGTAAGCACACGGCTGGTTGTGGTCCTGTAGAGAAATCAACAATATACAGGTCTCCTCTCCTAAAGCCTTCGAAGACTTTGGAATTGTCAGCTTCCATAACCACAACACAACAGTACTTGCCAAAGACAACAACCATATCAAGATCACAAAGCATTGAGACAGACATAAGGTTGTATCCTAAGGACTCAACAAGCATGACTTTGTCCATGTGTTGATCCTTTGTAATCACAACCTTACCTAGACCCAATACCTGACTTTTGCCTTTGTCAGCAAAGATGATATGCTTCAGGTGCGACGGAGATAATGGAGCATCCATCAATAGATTCTTGTCACCAGTCATGTGGTTTTTACATCCACTATCGAGGACCCACTCAGTGGATTTGGGTTGATCATCCTGCAGATGAATTAGTGCAGCTTACAAACTCATATACTTCATCAGTGAAGAATATGACATCAATTCATCAGATCAATTTCATCAAGTAAAAGAGCTAATAACACAATATGAGGTCTCCAGCAAATTCTTCATGGTTAGCCTGCGTCCTTTCAGGCATTGCTCAGGTCTCCAGCAAATTCTTCAGATGATTACGCGCGTCTGGAGACCTGACCCTGCAGAAGAGATTAGTTCTTTTTCTTCACCACCCACATCTGAAGGGGTGGCAAAGAGTTCATCATTCTGCGAGCTCCATATGAGAAGGATGGCATAGAAGCCAGTCCATTTCGTTTCACATAAGAGGGGTTAGAGTAAGCATAAGAGTAAGCAGAGAAATTCTTCGAGGACTTATGGACATAATGATTTGAAGAATAATGCACATATCCATAATCCTTAGATCTTCCCTGCGAAACAGACGGGTTAGCATGATGATGTTCATATGAGGACTTTGATCTATATGAGGAATTTTGAAAGTGCATTATATCGACTAGAGGGGGGGTGAATAGGCGATTTTTATGAAAGTCTTCAAAACGTGGAAGTTATGAAGACAAACGGTAGAAATAAACCTATTGCCATGCGGCGGAAGGTAGACTACACTAGGCAAACCATAATCAAGTATTCAATGGAGTGAAAGCACAATGACTAATAGCAGCAATGTAGTAAGGATCAGGTAGGAAGATATTATGAAGCCAAACAGAACACGCAGTCACTCAGTGAAGATAAAAGATAGTGCAATCATACAATGACTTCACAAGGACCAACAGTAAGTAAAGGGAAGGAAAGGATGAAACCAGTGACACGTTGAAGACAATGATTTGTTGGACCAGTTCTAGTTGCTGTGACAACTGTACGTCTGGTTAGGGCGGCTAGGTATTTAAACCTGAGGACACATAGTCCTGGACACCCAGTCCTGAACATGCAGCTCAGGACACCCAGTCCTCACCGTATTCCCCTTGAGCTAAGGTCACACAGATCTCGCCCAATCACTCTGGTAAGTCTTCAAGGTAGACTCCCAAACCTTCACAGACTTTGTTCACGGGCGATCCACAATGTCTCTTGGATGCTCAGAACGCGACGCCTAACCGGCTGGAGGATTCACAGTCCTCAAGTGTAATAAGTCTTTAGATCACACAGACAAGAAGACTTAAGTGATGCCTAATTCTCTTTGGCTTTGGGTGGTTAGGGCTTTATCCTCGCAAGGAATTCTCTCTCAAAGGCTTCGAGGTGGGTTGCTCTCAAACGATAAAAGCCGTACACTAACTCTGAGCAGCCAACCATTTTTGGTTGTAGGGGGTGCGCTATTTATAGCCACTAGGTAACCCGACCTGATTTGTCCGAAATGACCCTGGGTCACTAAGGAACTGACACGTGTTCCAACGGTCAGATTTCAAACTCACACGGCAAATTTACTTGGGCTACAAGCAAAGCTGACTTGTCCGACTCTGGACAAGATTCGCTCTCATAGTCTTCACTCGAAGACATTGGTTTTGGTTAAGCATCACTTCAGTCATTCTGACTGGTTCTCTTGGACCCCACTTATCAGTATGGTGGTTCCTATGACTCAACAAAGAAGAAGAAAAAGAACTACGAAAGATCTAAGTCTTCGAGCTCCATAGGCTTCATGCGATGTCTTCTCTTGTCATATTCTTCAATGTGAATATCTTCGTATACCACCTTTGACATCAATGTCTTCATACATTTTTAGGGGTCATCTCTGGTAGGAAAACCGAATCAATGAGGGACTTCTACCTGTGTTATCCTGCAATTCTCACAAAAACATTAGTCCCTCAACTAGGTTTGTCGTCAATACTCCAAAACCAACTAGGGGTGGCACTAGATGCACTTAGAATCTCCCCCTTTTTGGTGATTGATGACAAACTAGTTGAAGTTTTCAACGGGGAATATAATATGTGAAATTGTAAAGGATAAGGAATTGTCTTCCTAAGTTGCAAGGGCTCCCCCTGAAGATGTGCATATAAGTAATTTGCTTTTGGAATGCAAATGCACATGGCAGGTTGTGCTTGTGGAGATCCTCTTCAACTTATGATGACAATCCACTATGCATGTGAGGGTATGTGAACATAATAACATGCATAATGAAAAATGGACATCTGCAAAATGATCTAAGTGCGGAATTTATCATCGCATCACAAAATGGCAAATAAGTAGCAGACGACCATCGAGTTTAAGTGTTACAACTCAAAGAACCAAATGTATCAAAACGAGAGTTGTAAACACGAAGCAAAAATATGAAGCACCCGCCCATATGGACCCGCTTGAAGACTATCAAACTCATATGCTTCTCCCCCTTTTGTCAGTAAGGACCAAAAAGGTTTGAATACATAGAGCATCTACTCGTTCCCATGAAGAGTAGGTGAAGCAGCAGGGTCGGCGGTGGTGTTCGGTGGTGCAGAAGAACTTGGAGTAGTCTCGAAGCATGCTGAAGGAGGTGGCGGTGAAGTAGCATCGTCTTCATCCTCGATCACTCCGGCATTCACAGTTGCAGTAGAGGAAGAGAACTCAGAGTCTTCAAGAGATGGAGTTCGTCGCAGCACTGCCCTTCGAGGAGGTGTGGAGTCAAACTTGAAGCGCTCAGAGAAGCCATCCTCTTGAAGATCATCTTCAGAACACATCAGCGTCAGCCCTTTCCATGTGCGTCGAGAGGTTTCATGAGCAACAAAGTCATTCTTGGTGGCAAGATTGCGAATGCGATTAACATCCACCAAGAGGCTTTGCATTTGACGCTTCAGCCAGTCATGATGCCTATCCTGTTTCTGATGAAGAGCCACAAGAAGCTCTCGGTCATTGAGAACACGAGTGCGCTTCTTGGGTCGTGGGGCAGTTGTACTGTCAGTGGCTTCAGTGAGAGCAGGATGCGGTGCACGTGTAGTGCCAGCCAAAGGATACACACGAGTGACTGCTTCAACTCCTTCAATGTTCTGAGAAAAACTTTGATGCTCTGCATTCTGAAGACTTAGAGGTTCCATGGCAGGCTCAGTATAGATGGCTTCAATAGACATATCCACATCAGGCAGAAAAATCCGATGATTGCGAGCAGATGGCTGATATGAGATAGCGGAGTGAAGTTTGATCAGCCGCATTACCCATGGGGCGTAGAACTTCAAGCCAAACAGATCAGAGCCTGATGCAGCAAGTTGGTGAATGAAGAATTCCTGTGCATTGAAGCATTTTCCATGAAGAATATAGAAGACCAAAGTCTTCATTGCACCTTCCAACTTGGCATGTGGAGAGTGTCCGTTGATGGGCTAGAGAGTTCGCCTTATGATGTGATAAATAGTCCTTGGCAGATACTCTAGGTCTTCAACAAAGAACTCTTTGGGATATGCAACATCTTAGGGTAATGGCTTCATCATACTGAGCATCTGACTCATGTTAGGTTCAGGCTTCTGAAAGATGCTCTCCACAGCTTCACTGTGAAGTTGACAGCCAGATTCGTAGAGATCACCGGGAGTGGGTAGACCAGTGAGCTCAATGATGTCAAAGGCTTTGGCTTCGTGACGAACATTTCCTGTCATCCACTCCAGGACCCAAGTCTTCAGATCTCTGTTATACCCGCGGATGTGAAGTGTGGCATAGAATTGGAGCAGCAACTCTTCATTCCAATGCTCTTGGTTAGTGACGAACGGCAGCAACCCAACCTCTTTGAAGCAATCCAGAGCTTCTTCCAGACAGGGCAGACCAGCTATTGCTTCAATGTCAAGACGCTTGTGTGGGAAGATGCGACCTTGATTGTAAAGAATGCAGGAGTAATAGCTTCGCTGCGGATAGCTCCAGAACCGATCAGATGATATTCTTTCCCTTGAGTAGGGGTTCCTAGAGCTATTGAAGAATGTGTTGTCTGCTCTGAAGCCATTGATATTGAAGGATCCAGGTGCTGATGCAGGACCTGGGAACCTGGGCAATCTTGGGATTGACTTCTGTACCTGAGGCCTGTGCTCAACATGATAGTCGAACTGAGGATCGGCAGCAGGCGCGGGACAGAAGCAGTGGGATCAGTGGCTTCGCTGACTTCTGGTGCTTTTGTCAGTGGCTTCAGTGGTGTTGGTGATGGCAGCCTCAAGATTTTCAACCTCCACTTGATGAGCTGGAGGGTCGGTCACAACCACGTTCTCCTTGAGAACCGCTTCTTGGTGGGATAGGGGAGTAGCAGCTTGTGGGACTTCTTCTTCATCGGCTGATGCAGCCGGTATGTCTTCAGCAGCTTCAGCTTCAGACGCAGAGACTGGAGGCCTTGGTCCTTTGCGAAGCCTGCGCAACGCAGGCGACGCCTGTGTAGTTAGAGTTGGCTGGGCCTCAAAGTCTTCTTCCTCTTGTGGGCGATCATCCCATGAAGCATCCTGAGCAATTGGCGTTAGAGAACGACCAATGCTGATGAGTTCACTGTGCTCGAGCTGAGGAAGGACTGCACCATCTTCTACATGGTCATGGTGACCAATGTCTTCAGCAGCGATGGGATCAGCTGCTGGAAAGTCTTCAGCTTCATGAGCCTCTGTGAAAGCAGACTCATGGATTGTCAGTTGACATTCTTGAGATTCAGCGTCAGGGTGAACCATGGATGGGTTCAACAATCAAGGGCTCTGTGGGAGCAGCCCATTCTTTCTTGGTCTTCCTCTTCTTCTTGGAGGGGGCAGTAGGAGAGGCTTCAGGATGTTTCCTCTTCCTGGCTTCAGCCTCAGCAGTCCTCGTCTTCTTCAGTTCTGAAGCGGTTGACCGGGCTTTTGGCTTCGAGCCAGTCATTCTAGTTGGGAAGACAATGGGATCTGCTTCCTGCCTTGGTGCGAGAGGTTCGGTCACAATGGGCTTCTTCTTCTGCTTAGCAGCCATCCTGGGATCAATGCTCGGACGCCCAAGGGCCTTGCGCTTCTCAGCTTCTTTGTAGCCTTGCACACACTTGTCAGCCAGGCTCTTCATACGCTCCCGAGAACCCTGAGCTTCTACGCGTTTCTTGAGAAAGGCTTCTTTGAGCTCGTGCAGCATAATCTTGAAGTTTTTCACCTCTTGCACGCTGAGCTTGGCCATATGCTTCTTGAACTGAGCCTTTTCATAGTCAATCTTTTGCTTCAGTTTGACGATACGCTGAGCGAGGGCTAGCTCTGAAGCAATGGCGCCATGGAAGGCGACACTGAGGCCAATGGGTAGCTGCAGATCTTCGAAGCTGATGTTTGGCATGTCAAACCACTCATCAATGAAGTTGTGGATGATTGTCACGTCAAAGAGAGGCAGATCATTGAAGATTTCTGCTTCTTCTTTGCTCTTGATGAGTTGCTCAAGAGCGTCATCTGCAAGATCTTCATCACTTGACAGATCAATGGCATCATTGCGCAGAATGGCAGCAGCTGTTAGCTCTTGGCCGGTGTGTGGCAGAGGCATCTTGACCTTCTGGGGCTTGGAGATGCGTGACAAATCTTCAGACTGCACACTGTCTTCAGGAGGTGCAGTTGCCAGTGGCTTTGCCCGTGAGATTTTTGGTGCAGAGGCCGGCTTTGAAACTTTTGGCTGCTTCAGCTTCTTTGGCTTCGGCGCTGCAGGCGCTTCATCTGATTTAGCGTCATATGTAGGCTCATTCACAGCTGTCCCTTGAACCACGATGTGAGTGATGAGACCTTCAAGATTGTAGAAGGGCCCAAGAAGATTGTGTTCAGCTTCGCGAGTTCCATCGGCACGGGGAGCAGAGGGACCAGGGTTGAAATCTAAACCCAAAGTCTTCTTGTTTTGCTTTGCTGAGTTCTGGGCAAACTGGAAATTGCGCTTAAACAGATTGTCGTCACGACACCATAGCAGGGATGATGGGTCAGCATCCGCAGGCTGTGGTCCACGGACCATGCAGGGATAGAAGCCTTGTTCAATGGCTTCATCTCTGGTCCTGGGTTGAAGATTTTTGTAGAGGATGTCTCCCCATGGTCGCTTGATTGCATTCTTTTCAGCATATTCCTTGGTCACAAATCTGTACTTGAACCACTGTTCTGCCCAATAGCGTTGAATCCATTGGATTCGCGTCTTGCGCTGATTGTAATCCTCTTCAGGATCTGTCTTGTACAGCTCTGAGAGGTCATCGGGCAGATCTCTTGATGTTTCTCCTCGACGCTTTCTACCACCCTTCCTTGCTGATTTTTCTGAAGCCATGAACTTTAATCTAAAAGGCTTCAATATGTTCAGAGGCTTCAAAGGTTTTCGCTTGCTGGACAAACAGGAACTGGCTTCGGGAGAATTTATGTGATGCTGTAAGAATTCTGCAAATGAATGCAGACTATGAGAACCAAGGGATTCTCCCACGGACATGTACCTGTGACAGCATTAAGGTGCGAGGGAAGGGGAAGAGGTCATATGCATTCTCAGAAGATTTTGAAGATAAATCAGTTTAGAAGACATTGACCTTATCGTGCGAAGACATTCACTCATAGATAAGGAGTTGGTTCCAGATTTGTACGAATCCACGGATCAGTACAAGTGAGGAATCTAACTACTTTGTGAAGCATAAGTGAATATACTAGGCATGTTATGAGATGCAGTATGAAAGAGATCCAACTTGTGTGAATAGAAACTGCTTGTGGTAGAAAGTGATAAAGCTATAGGATCAAAGGGGCCGTAAAAAGGAGGTTTTATTTACCACACGAAGAACTGCTAGACGGAGTGGAAGAGGAGGCCGAGCAGTTCGATCGTCCGTGCCCTAACTTGGCGACGGAGGACACCTACGGCAACGACGGAGAAGACGATGTCCGCGGTCGGCGTGAAGACGGCGTCGGAGAGGTTGCGGCAGCGAAGCGCTTCGTCGCCGGCATCGTCGAGGGCTAGCGGTGGCGCTAGGGTTCGTGCGAGAGTCGAAGAAGAGATAATGACTGCTGTGAGGTGTGTATTTATAGGTACAGGGGCGGCACTGCGTTATTACACAGGTGCCCCTGGCGATTCGCATCTGAGGAACACGTGGCCATCATGCAGCATATTGGGGTTTGTTCCACGTCCCACGCACGCCTGGATTGTCGGGTGGTCGTTCCCACTTCTCCGGGTTTCAGGTGGAGGAATGAGCATTGAAAACGGACTTAATGGTTGTCTCTGTATCTTCTGCTGACAAGGACACAGAGAAGACATTCGACAGTTTCAATAGAATGCATATGATTTGGAGAGATAGAGTTTGAGATAGAAAGCATAGAGAGGTTAGGGTCCGATCACATTCACTTAGTTCAAAAGATTCAACAAGAAGACATAGCTATAAGTGAATGTTGTAGAGGACAGAACACTAGTATATATATATATAATCAACATAGTGAAGATAATCATGAAGATATGTTGAGATTGAAGCCAAACCAAATGTGAAGACATAGCAAATGTAACACCATGAATGAAACACTTCAAACAGAACATTTGGTGGTGGCGTTACCCACCGTATAGGAAGTATTAGACCCAGACACGGCGCACAATTATCGTGGCGCTCCGAAGTCAAATTCCACATTAATGTATTCACACTTAGAATGTATGTCTTCATTGATTGAAGATATACTTTACTTCGTGTGTTGCACATCTAAGTCATTAATATGCATAAGTGTTAGGATGTGTGCCTGATCACAAGACATTTGAGGATTCCAGGATATTTAGCTCACACCGTAACTTGCAAAATCTCTTCTCATCCAAGGGCTTGGTGAAGATATCTGCCAATTGCTCTTCAGTGTTGACGTGTATGATATCAATATCTTCCTTCACAACATGATATCTGAGAAAGTGATGACGAATCTCCATGTGCTTTGTCTTCGAGTGCTGAACTGGGTTGTTGGCAATCTTGATAGCGCTTTCGTTGTCGCAGTAGAGTGGCACTTGCTTCATATGAATGCCATAGTCCTTGAGTGTTTGCTTCATCCACAGAAGCTGAGCGCAGCAAGATCCAACAACAATGTATTCAGATTCAGCAGTGGAGAGAGATACGCAGTTCTGCTTCTTTGAAGACCAACATACAAGTGATCGTCCCAGAAAGTGACATGTGCCTGATGTAGATTTGCGATCCACTTTGTCACCAGCATAATCAACATCCGAGAATCCAACCAGATCAAACTCTGAGCCCTTTGGATACCATATCCTAGAGTTGGGGTGTGAGCCAAATATCGAAGAATTCGCTTCACAACTAAGTGAAGCGACTCCTTTGGTGTCGCTTGAAATCGAGCACACATGCAAACACTAAGCATAATATCTGGCCTAGATGCACATAGATAAAGCAAAGAACCAATCATGGAGCGGTATACCTTTTGGTCGAACTCTTTACCATTGTCGTCAGGACCCAGATGATGCTTGGCTGGCATTGGCGTCATGAAGCCTTTGCAGTCTTGCATACCGAACTTCTTCAGGCAATCTTTGAGATACTTCTCTTGAGATATGAAGATGTCGTTGCGTTGCTGTCGTATTTGGAGACCGAGGAAGAACTTCAGCTCTCCCATCATGGACATCTGATATTGCTCTTGCATCATATATCCAAACTCTTCACTGTACTTCTGATTGGTGCAGCCGAAGATAATGTCTTCCACATATATTTGGCACACAAACAGTTCACCATCATATGTCTTCGTGAAGAGAGTGGGGTCTAGGGAACCAGGTATGAAGCCTTTGCTCTTCAGGAAGTATTTGAGCTTGTCATACCAGGCCCGAGGGGCTTGTTTGAGGCCATACAGTGCCTTGTTGAGCTTGTATACCATGTCAGGATGTTTTGGATCTTCAAAGCCAGGCGGTTGTGCAACATACACTTCTTCTTCAATCTTGCCATTGAGAAAGGCGCTCTTCACATTCATTTGATATAGAAGTATGTTGTGATGATTGGCATAGGCCAGCAGTATGCGTATGGCTTCAAGTCTAGCCACAGGAGCAAATGTTTCATCGAAGTCAATGCCTTCCACTTGAGTATATCCTTGAGCAACGAGACGAGCTTTGTTTCTGACAACTTGACCATGCTCATCTTGCTTGTTGCGGTATATCCATTTGGTGCCTATTATGTTGTGCTTCCAAGGATCAGGGCGCTTAACCAGTTCCCATACATTATTCAGCTCAAACTGTTGAAGCTCTTCTTGCATAGCTTGAATCCATTCAGGTTCCATGAAGGCTTCTTCAACTTTCTTCAGTTCTGTAATTGAGACGAATGCGAAGTGCCCACAGAAATTTTCTAGCTGAGTTGCCCTTGAACGAGTGAGCGGACCAGGTGCATTGATGCTGTCAATTATTCTCTCAATCTGCACTTCATTGGCAACACGAGGATGTATAGGGCGAAGGTTTTGCTCTTGCTGATCATTGTCATTGTTAGTGGGATTGTCTTCAGGCTGAGCATTGTCTTCAGGTTGATCAGGTGCGGAGATGATAAGTTCCTCTTCAGGTTGAGCTTCAGAGGGTATGATTTCTCCGGTTCCCATAAGCCTGATTGATTCGCTGGATGGAACTTCATCTAGCACATTTGGGAGGTGCTCTCTTTGTGAACCGTTAGTCTCATCAAACCGCACATCCACTATTTTAACCACTTTATAATGAAAGAGATTGAAGACTTTGTAGGAGTGCAAATCCTTTCCATATCCAAGCATAAAACCCTCATGTGCTTTTGGTGCAAATTTTGAAGTGTGATGTGGATCTTTGATCCAGCACCTGGCACCAAATACTCTGAAGTAACTGACATTTGGCTTCTTGCCAGTAAGGAGCTCATAAGATGTCTTGTTCAGAAGCTTGTGAAGATAAACACGATTGATTGTATGGCATGCAGTATCAATGGCTTCAGGCCAGAATTTTCTTGGAGTCTTGTATTCATCAAGCATCGTTCGGGCCATCTCAATGAGTGTTCTGTTCTTGCGTTCAACGACGCCATTCTGCTGTGGCGTGTACGGGTCTGAGAATTCATGTGTGATGCCCAATGTATCAAGATATGTATCAAGGCCGGTGTTCTTGAATTCAGTGCCATTGTCACTTCTGATGTGCTTTATCTTGGCGCCATAGTTGTTCATTACTCGATTGGCGAAGCGTCTGAAGACATCCTGCACTTCAGTCTTGTAGAGGATTATGTGCACCCAAGTATATCTAGAATAATCATCAACAATAACAAAGCCATAGAGGCAAGCAGTAGTAGTAAGAGTTGAGTAATGAGTGGGACCGAAAAGATCCATGTGGAGCAGTTCGAAGGGTCGAGTGGTTGTCATGATTGTCTTCGAGGGATGTTTGGCCCTCGTCATCTTCCCTGCTTCACAGGAACCGCATAAGTGATCTTTCTTGAACTTGACGCCCTCGATGCCTATGACATGCTTCTTCTTTGCAAGGGTGTGGAGGTTCCTCATGCCAGCATGCCCTAGCCTCTGATGCCAGAGCCAGCATTCTGAAGCCTTTGCTAGAAGACATACGGCAAGCTGTGGTCCTGCCGAGAAATCTACTACGTACAAATTATCTTTCCGATACCCTTCAAACACTAGAGACTTGTCAGATTCCATTAGTACAAGGCAGCGATATTTCCCAAATATTACGATCATGTTCAAATCGCAAAGCATTGAGACAAACATTAAGTTGAAGCCAAGGGATTCAACAAGCATGACTTTATCCATGTGTTGATCCTTTGAGATTGCAACTCTACCTAGACCCAGTACCTTACTTTTACCAGTGTCAGCAAATGTGATGTGACTCTTGTCGGATGGACGTAAGGTTGAGTCCATAAGAAGGCTTCTTTTGCCAGTCATGTGATTGGTACACCCACTATCAATAATCCATTCTGAAGACGCTGGTGTCGTACCCCACAGTGCAGTTAGGGGGATAGGCTTCACGAAGAGAATTGTGAAGTAAAAACATTTGACGAACCAGTGGGTTATGAAAGCTTAGATCCAGATTAGGACTAATAGGGAGAGTAGCAAGCGATTCAGGAACGAAGTACATAGTAAGACCATTCGGGCATTTGATCTTGCGCCCTACAAGATGTTTAAGGTCCCCAGCAATAGCGTCAGACGATTTTGGTTTTCTGCTGGAGACCTTTCCCTGCAAAAGAGAGTTAAGCTTTCTTAGCCACCCACATCTTCAAGGGTGGCTTAGAAGCAATAAGTCTAAGTGCAGCATTTGAGAACTTTGGCTTTGGAGCCCTAGCAAAAAGTCTTGCAGGCAGACAATAGTACTCATAAGAATAAGCAGAATAGTTCTTGGTCTTATGAACATGGCGGTTTGATGAACCGCGCTCATATTCATAGGCCTGAGTATGGTTTCCCTGCAAAACATTTGCGTTAGTGCGACTCAGGTGAGTCCTCTGTCTGTATGATGCCTTTGGACCGTATGAAGCCTGTGGTCTGAGGTTTGTCTTCTTCACGTGTGGTGTCATGATGACATTCACAGGAAGATTCTCCAGACACTTTTTCGGAACCCAGATCTTCTTCATAGGCGGTCCATTCCTGCAGTTAGTACCAATGTACCTGGCAAACACTTCACCATTCTGATTCTTAAACAGTTTATAGTTTGCATCAAAGGTTTCATCAATGACAATGGGGTTTGCACAAGAGAAGCCAGATAGATTGGATAGATCTGCTAAAGATTCCTTTGCAGCAACCCATGTGGTTTTGGGGTACTGCTCAGGTTTCCAGTAAGAGCCATCAGCATTCATTTTCCTTACGAACCCAACACCCTCTTTCCTCGGGTTTCGATTCAAGATCTGCTTTTTGAGGACATCACATAGTGTCTGATGCCCTTTAAAACTTGTGTACATCCCTGTTTCAAGCAATGTCTTCAACCTAGCATTCTCATCAGCAATAGCAGTGGAATCCTCAGCAGAGGGGTTAGTTCCCACATCAACAGATGAAGATATTGCAACAGTAGTAGCAGTAGAACATTCAGCAACAGTAGTAGCATTATCACGCTCAATGCACTTAAGACATGGTGGTTCAAATCCTTCCTGAGCGGAGCTGATCTGTTCGGCGCGAAGTGACTCGTTTTCCTTTTGAAGATCTTCATGAGCCGCTCTCAATTTCTCAAGATCTTGCTTCCTTTGAAGATAATCATAGGAAAGCTTTGCATGAGTTGTTGAGAGCGTTTCATGACGACTTTCAAGTTCCTCATACTTAACGTGAAGATTTTTTATGTCTTCAATTAAGGACTCAGATCGAGTCATTTCAGCGCCTAACAGATCATTGCTTTTGTCTAACAGTTTTTGAATATGTTCCATGGCTTTCTGTTGTTCAGTTGCAATTTTAGCAAGTGTTTTGTAGCTGGGTTTTGAACCACAATCAGAGTCATCGTCACTGGATGTTTGATAGTGAGTAGTGCGTGTGTTTACCTTGGCACCGCGTGCCATGAAGCAGTAGGTAGGAGCGGAGTAGTCCTTGTCATTTGCATCGGTGTCGGTGATGAGGTCATTGTCTTCAGTGTTGAAGATGGACTTGGCAACGTATGCTGTAGCCAGACTTGCGACGCCAGAGTCGGACTCCTCCTCAGACTCCACCTCCGCCTCCTCAGAAGCGGACTCCTCCTCTGAATCCATTTCCTTGCCAACAAACGCACATGCCTTGCCAGATGAGCTCTTCTTGTGTGATGAAGACTTTGAAGAAGACTTTGAAGAAGACTTGGAAGAAGACTTTGAGTATTTCTTCTTCTTCTTGTCGTCAGAGTCATATTCCTTGCTCTTCTTCTTCTTTTTGTTCTCATTGTCCCACTGAGGACACTCAGAGATGAAGTGGCCAGGTTTCTTGCACTTGTGACATGTTTTCTTCTTATAGTCATGAGCAGAAGCTTCATCATTCCTTGAGCTTGATCGTGAAGACTTTCTGAAACCTTTCTTCTTGGTGAATTTTTGGAACTTCTTCACAAGCATAGCAAGTTCCCTTCCAATGTCTTTAGGATCATCAGAACTGCCGTCAGATTCTTCTTCAGATGAGGAGACAGCTTTTGCCTTCAAGGCACGAGTTCGTCCATAGTTAGGACCGTAGATATCTCTTTTCTCAGAAAGCTGAAACTCATGTGTGTTGAGTCTCTCAAGTATGTCAGACGGATCGAGTGTCTTGAAATCAGGACGTTCTTGAATCATCAGGGCTAGGGTGTCAAACAAACTGTCAAGTGATCTCAGTAGTGTCTTGACGACTTCATGCTTGGTGATCTCAGTAGCTCCAAGGGCTTGAAGCTCATTCGTGATGTCAGTGAGTCGATCAAATGTGAGCTGGACATTCTCATTGTCATTTCTCTTGAAGCGGTTGAAGAGGTTGCGAAGGACACTGATTCTCTGATCTCTCTGGGTTGAGACACCTTCGTTGACCTTGGAGAGCCAGTCCCAGACTAGCTTAGATGTTTCCAAAGCACTCACGCGGCCATACTGTCCTTTGGTCAGATGACCACAGATGATATTCTTGGCAGTAGAGTCCAGTTGAACGAACTTCTTGATGTCAGCAGCAGTGACACCTTCTCCAGCCTTGGGAACGCCGTTCTTGACGACATACCATAGGTCGACGTCAATGGCTTCAAGATGCATGCGCTTCTTATTCTTCCAGTAGGGATATTCAGTTCCATCGAAGACGGGGCACGCAACGGAGACTTTAATTATCCCTGCAGTCGACATAGCTAAAACTCCAGGTGGTTAAACCGAATCACACAGAACAAGGGAGTACCTTGCTCTGATACGAATTGAAAGTGCATTATATCGACTAGAGGGGGGGTGAATAGGCGATTTTTATGAAAATCTTCAAAACGTGGAAGTTATGAAGACAAACGATAGAAATAAACCTATTACCATGCAGCGGAAGGTAGACTACACTAGGAAAACCATAATCAAGTATTCAATGGAGTGAAAGCACAATGACTAATAGCAGCAATGTAGTAAGGATCAGGTAGGAAGATATTATGAAGCCAAACAGAACACGCAGTCACTCAGTGAAGATAAAAGATAGTGCAATCATACAATGACTTCACAAGGACCAACAATAAGTAAAGGGAAGGAAAGGATGAAACCAGTGACACGTTGAAGACAATGATTTGTTGGACCAGTTCCAGTTGCTGTGACAACTGTACGTCTGGTTAGGGCGGCTAGGTATTTAAACCTGAGGACACACAGTCCCGGACACCCAGTCCTGAACACGCAGCTCAGGACACCCAGTCCTCACCGTATTCCCCTTGAGCTAAGGTCACAAAGATCTCGCCCAATCACTCTGGTAAGTCTTCAAGGTAGACTCCCAAACCTTCACAGACTTCGTTCACGGGCGATCCACAATGTCTCTTGGATGCTCAGAACGCGACGCCTAACCGGCTGGAGGATTCACAGTCCTCAAGTGTAATAAGTCTTCAGATCACACAGACAAGAAGACTTAAGTGATGCCTAATTCTCTTTGGCTTTGGGTGGTTAGGGCTTTATCCTCGCAAGGAATTCTCTCTCAAAGGCTTCGAGGTGGGTTGCTCTCAAACGACAAAAGCCGTACACTAACTCTGAGCAGCCAACCGTTTTTGGTTGTAGGGGGTGGGCTATTTATAGCCACTAGGCAACACGACCTGATTTGTCCGAAATGACCTGGGTCACTAAGGAACTGACACGTGTTCCAACGGTCAGATTTCAAACTCACACGGCAAATTTACTTGGGCTACAAGCAAAGCTGACTTGTCCGACTCTGGACAAGATTCGCTCTCATAGTCTTCACTCGAAGACATTGGTTTTGGTTAAGCATCACTTCAGTCATTCTGACTGGTTCTCTTGGACCCCACTTATCAGTACGGTGGTTCCTATGACTCAACAAAGAAGAAGAAAAAGAACTACGAAAGATCTAAGTCTTCGAGCTCCATAGGCTTCATGCGATGTCTTCTCTTGTCCTAGTCTTCAATGTGAATATCTTCATATACCACCTTTGACATCAATGTCTTCATACATTTTTAGGGGTCATCTCTGGTAGGAAAACCGAATCAATGAGGGACTTCTACCTGTGTTATCCTGCAATTCTCACAAACACATTAGTCCCTCAACTAGGTTTGTCGTCAATACTCCAAAACCAACTAGGGGTGCCACTAGATGCACTTACAAATTTGATCTGGGGTTCCTATTCTTCACAGGTGGCGTCATGATGACATTCACCTGAAGATTTTCAAGGCATCTTTTGGGAACCTAGATTTTCTTCATAGGGGAGTCGTTCCTGCAGTTAGTGCCAACATATCTAGCAAATACTTCACCATTCTGATTTTTGAACAGTTTATAGTTGGAGTCAATTGACTCATCATCACAATGAGGAGATTCACATGCAAATCCAGATAAGTTAGATGGATCAACTGGAGGTCCCTTTGTAGCAACCCATGTAGTTTTGGGGTACTGCTCAGGCTTCCAATATGTACCATCAGCATTGAGTTTCCTCTCAAAGGCGATACCCTCTTTCCTAGGGTTCCTGTTGAGGATATGCGTTTTAAGCACATCACAAAGAGCCTGATGCCCTTTGAGGCTTTTGTACATGCCTGTCGTGTACAATTCCTTCAGCCCTGCATCATCAGTGATACTAGCAATGTCCTTAGATGAGGAATTAGTGATAGCAGAGGCATGTGAAGAATTTGAAACATTAGCAGCATTTGAACATTCAGGTGAAGAATTAGCAGATTCACGTTCAATGCACTTCAAGCATGGAGGAACAAATTCTTCCTGAGAATCGTTGATTTGTTGAGCAAGTAATGAACCGCGCTCCTTTTGAAGATCTTCATAACTCACTCTTAGCTTTTCAAGATCTTGCTTTCTTTGAATAAATTCATAAGAAAGCTTCTCATGATCCGATAAGAGAGTGTTATGATGACTTTGAAGTTTGTCAAGCTTGGACTGAAGTCTCTGAAGATTTTCAGTCAAAGTTTCAGTGCGATCCATTTCTTCACCCAACATATCATCACTTTTATTTAGCATGTTTTGAACCTTTTCTAAAGCCCTTTGTTGTTTATAGCAATCTTAGCATGTTTAGAATAGCTGGGCTTAAGGTTTTCATCAGATTCATTCTCACTTGATTCAAAGGAGGTATATTTGAGTACCTTGGCACCCTTTGCCATGAAGCAATAGGTGGGAGCGTAGTCATCATCGCTTTCATCAGCCTTGTTGGTGAGGTCATTTTCTTCAGTGTTGAAGATAGGCTTGCTAACGAATGCAGTAGCAAGAGCTAGGCTCGCCACTCCGGATTCGGACTCCTCAGATGTCTCCTCTTCCTCATTTTCTTCAGATTCAGCCTCAGAGTCCATTTCCTTGCCAATGAATGCCCTAGCCTTCTTGGAGCTGCTCTTCTTGTGATATGAAGACTTTGAGGATTCTGATGATGAAGATTTTGTGGATTTCTTCTTTTTCTTCGCATCATCAGAACTGTAATCCTTGTATTTCTTCTTCTTTGATTCCTTTTCCCACTGAGGACAATCTTGAATGAAATGTCCAGGTTTCTTGCACTTGTGACAGAGCCTCTTCTTGTAGTCAATGGGTGAGGAATCATTGCTCCTTGAGGATCTTCCAAGGCGACCACGTCTTGAGAACTTTTGAAACTTCTTCACGAGCAGAGCCAGATCATGGCTCAGTTCTTCAGGATCACCAAGGCTGCTACCAGAGTCTTCATCTTCGGACTCAGATACTGCCTCGGCCTTCAGTGCACGTGTTCTGCCATAGCTTGAACCATAGAGATCTCTCTTTTCAGCAAGTTGGAACTCATGAGTATTTAGCCTCTCGAGAATATCAGCGGGATCAAGTGACTTGTAATCAGCACATTCTTGTATCATCAATACCAGAGTGTCAAATGAGGAATCAAGCGATCTCAGCAATTTCTTCACCACCTCATGGTCGGTGATGTCAGTGGCACCAAGTGCTTGAAGCTCATTTGAGATGTCAGTGAGGCGATCGAAGGTTTGTTGAACATTTTCATTGTCGAGTCTTTTGAAGCGGTTGAAGAGATTGCGAAGAACATCAACTCGAGAGTCACGCTGAGTTGAGACTCCTTCATTCACTTTGGACAACCTGTCCCAGATAAGCTTTGCTGTCTCCAAAGCACTCACTCTGCCATACTGTCCTTTGCTCAGATGGCCACATATGATATTCTTCGCTTGAGAGTCGAGTTGCTTGAATCTCTTCACATCAGCAGCATTCAGAGAAGGTGTGACTGAGGGAACACCATTTTCCACAACATACCAGAGATCATTATCAATTGCTTCAAGATGCATTCGCATCTTATTCTTCTAGTAGGGGTAATCCGTCCCATCGAAGGTAGGACACCCAGCAGAGACCTTGATCATACCTGCGGTCGACATAACTAAAACTCCAGGCGGTTAAACCAAAATCACACAGAACAAGGGAGTACCTCGCTCTGATACCAATTGAAAGTGCGTTATATCGACTAGAGGGGGGGTGAATAGGCGATTTTTATGAAATTCTTCACTGAGGAATTTGCCAGTGAGAAAATTCCCTAGCGAAGAACTACTAGCAGCGGAATAAGTACTCAAAAGTAAACATAACAGAATACAAGCATAGTCATCATGATGAAATGAAGACAGGCACAGAGTACAGGAAGCGTAATCACAGGATAACACAGGATGAAGACAAATAGACTGAAGAAATTGAACTGAGGAAATTGAGAGAGTCTTCAGTCAAAGTCTTCAAACACAGATATGAACAAACACACAACACAGTTATGAGGAAATGAAAGAGTTGAGGAAATAGAACCAGTAAGCTTGGTAAAGACAATGATTTGGTAGACCAGTTCCAACTGCTGTCTCAGTTGTACGTCTGGTTGGAGCGGCTGAGTATTTAAACTCGAGGACACATAGTCCCGGACACCCAGTCCTGAACACGCAGCTCAGGACACCTAGTCCTCACCGTATTCTCCTTGAACTAAGGTAACATAGACCTCGTCCAATCACTCGTGGTAAGTCTTCAGGCGACTTCCAAACCTTCACAAACTTGGTCACTCGGCGATCCACAATTCCTCTTGGATGCTCTAGACCATGACGCCTAACCGTCTGGAAGAAGCACAGTCTTCAAAGGTAACAAGCGTCGGATCCACTCAGGATCAATCTCTTTAGTGATGCTCAATCACTTGGGGTTTGTAGGTGTTTGGGTTTTGGGTTTTTGGTTTTTCCTCACTTGATGATTTTCGCTCAAAGTCCTCAGAGGATGGGTTGCTCTCAAATGACAAGTGTCAGTTTCTCTCGGAGCAGCCAACCAGCTAGTGGTTGTAGGGGGCGGCTATTTATAGCCTAGGGAGCAGCCCGACATGATAAGACATAAATGCCCTTCAATGATATGACCGTTAGGTGGATAGATATTTTGGGACAGCTGGCACATATCACAGCAACGGTCGGAATTTTGAGTAGCAAAATCCTCAGGGCTATCATGTTCCTCACTGTGTAGGCAATCCGCACTGGTGAATTCCTAACTCCTCAGTCAGGACAAATTCCTTAGAGACCAGAAGAACTTCGTCTCTGTCACTGAAGAAATTGACTGAACTGTATGAGATTTCCAATGGCTTCACTCGAAGGGATTGGTAGGTGTAGGATTTTGAGTTGAGCATCACATGGAAATTTTTCCTTAGTATTTCCTCGACCCCCTTTAATAGTACGGTGTTTCCTATGACTCAAGAAAGAGAAAATGAAACTACGAAAACAAAAGTATTCACGCTTCATATTCCTCGAATGAATACCAAGTCTTCACGGTCACACCATTTTCTTCACTTTCAAAGTCTTCATGAAAGTCTTCAGAAATACCAAAATCTTCAGTCGAAGATATTCATTTTTAGGGGTAAACTTTTCCTGTAAATATCAAACTCCTCATAGACTTATAGACCTGTGTACACTCACAAACGCATTAGTCCCTTAACCTATTAGTCTTCAATACACCAAAATCACTAAGGGGCACTAGATGCACTTACACAGGCGATGGAAACGAGGCCTAGCGTATCGCACAACAGAGGAAACAGACCTCCTACGTTTGGAACGGGGTCCTGTTGATCGGGAGGGGTCTGGCATACCGCAAAACGGAGGAAATGGACCTCCTACGGTCGAAACGGGGGTCCTGTTGATCGGGAGGGGTGTGGCGTACCGCAAAATGGACGAAACAGACTTGTGTTGGAGCCCTACGATTGAAACGGGGGTCCTGTTCATCGGGAGGGGTGTGGCGTACCGCAAAACAGGACTCCACGGGATACTGTTCATCTCCACCGTCGACCTCCTCTAGCCTCCACGGGCTACCGTCGACCTCCTCCAGCCTCCACAGGATCCTGTTCATCCAGCCTCCACCGCACGCTACTCCACCGACTACTGTTCAACCACCCCTCCATAGGCACCCCTCCACCGTCTACTGTTCATCCAGCCCTCCACACCACGGGGTCCTGTTCAACCACCCCTCCACGGGCACCCCTCCACCGTCTACTGTTCATCCAGCCCTCCATCACACCACGGGGTCCTGTTCATCCAGAGGCAACGCCACCGCTCACTGTTCATCCAAACCCCCCGCAACACTCACTGTTCATCCCAGAGGTAGCATCGATCGGCTTCAGTTAGCAGCAGTAGCGAAGGAATCGCTCGATCGGGTTCAGTTAACAGTCATCGATCGATCGCTCGGGTTCAGTAACGCGTAGCCTGCAGTGCAATCGCTCGGGTTCAGTTAGAGCCCAACGCCTCGCTCGGGTTCAGTTAGAGCCAACACCTCACACACACGCGCGTACGTGTACGAGAGAAACGCGCATCGCTCGGCCCCCGACCTCCCACCGTAACCGGGAACTCCTCGATATTTTCCTCCCCCTCGCTTCTACCATGGTTTTTTCCGTCATGGATGGCCCAAAGAATGTCATGCAACTGCGTCTCCGGCCCGCCCAGGACGAAAAGCCCATTTACTGTCATGATTTTTTGTCATAGAAGTAGGAGCCCACCACATCTATGATGATACCGGGTTTTGTCACAATTATCATCATAGAAGTGTCATATGTATGACAGAAAAAAAATTCGTTCGGCCCAAAATGTCACGAATGTGTCTTTTTTTGTAGTGATTCATACCTAAAACACTGCCTTTGGAGAAAGTTTGGGTCATAGGACAGAGGTATGGTCATGATTGCCTGGGACAAAGCATGTCTGCCCAAATCACATGGGGGTCTGGGAGTGCTCAATATTGAAACACATAATCAAGCTCTACTGCTGAAGTTCTTACATAAATTCATGAACAGAACAGATACACCTTGGGTCAAGATTATTTGGGAATCCTATTATACTCAGCAGCTACCTGATGAAAGAGTAGTTGGATCCTTCTGGTGGAGAGATGTCCTCAAGCTTCCTCCAGTTTATAAAGAACACTGTAGGTGTGTGGCTGGTTTAGGGAATACCATTGCGTTTTGGAAGGACAAATGGGCAGGTCAAGAATTGAAATTCAGCCACCCCCAACTTGCCTCTTACTGTATTAATCTGGACATCTCACTGTTTCAAGTCTTGGACTTACCAAAACCTTGAAGAGATCTTTCATCTCCCTCTCTCTTCACAAGCATATCAACAACTGCTACAGATTCAGGCTCAGCTCCTAGACAGAAGTCAGTTCCAAGGCAATGACAAATGGAGATACATTGGGAATAATCAAGGATATTCAGTCATCAAGATGTATAAATCCTTGATAGGACCCAGCAACTGCCATCAGGTGTTCAAAACCCTTTGGAAAACAGCAGCCCAATTGAGACACAAATTCTTCTTCTGGCTATTACTCTATGACAGAGTCAACTCAAGGAATCTCTTGAAAAGAAGGTCCATGTACCTGGAGGACTATAATTGTGCCCTCTGCACTAAGCAAACAGAAGAAACGTCATTACATCTTTTTTGGGATTGTGATTTTGCTTGGTCATGTTGGTACAAGATTCTTCCACACAGGCCTCGGGGCATCTCCAGTCTGGATGAGATTTGTATCAGAATGAATGCATTTCCCCGTGATATAGCCCTGGATATCATCTTGGCAAGCTGTAGGAGCATTTGGCTAGTCAGAAATGATAAAATTTTCAGGAACGCTGCACCTCATATGATGACATGGGAGTTCTACATGAAAGACACGCTCAAGGCAGCAGTGTACAGAGCCAAACCTAGTAAAGCACAAAAGTTTAAGGACTGGATTGAAGCAAACCTCTAATTGTAGATATGTTCCCTAGACTTGGTATTGGCTAGTTTTATTTTCTTTCTTTTTTTGATGCTTTGATGCGGAGCATCCTAGGACCATCCCCATGGACGCCACCTCAACTATCCAAGCTCCAAGTGGACCAATGACAAGAGCTAGGGCACGTGCTATTCAATCCGAGGTGACATCACTCCTACTTGAGTTTTCCCCCTCTTCAAGTGAGACATGGATACCGCCTAAGTCCAATATACTATGTGTCATCATGTACAACGCTCAAGACTCGGAGCCAAGGACTATAGAAGAAGAGACAGGCATCAACACTCTGGACAGCCCGGAACTTCCGGCCAGAGCCCGAAACTTCCGGCCCCCGGACCTTCCGGCCGACCCGGAGCTTCCGACCACCGATGACCTCGACCAGCCCAGGCGTGCCAACTCTCGGGTTAGCCCGGACCCCGTCCCAGACCTTCCGGCCCCCGGATGCCAGCACATCTCCATCGCGCGAACTCTCTGGTTAGGCCGGACCCTCCTCGGAACCTTCGGCGCCCGGAACTTCCGGCCCTGCCTGCGCGCAGCCACTTGGGCCGAGACCCGTGTACCCTTTCATCACCTAGACTATATATACTCTATCCCGTACGACTTTTTAGGGTTAGCGTTGGTTTAGCTCATACTTAGTGATAGAGCTTCGTTCATCCACATCGGATCTACTCCTCGTGAGAGACCGCGGCCTCTTCGGAGAAGATCCCTTTGGATTCAAGCCCCCTTTCTAAGGGAAGATCCCCCCGTGGATTCAAGACCTCCTCACGGAGAAGAACCGGCTACCCTTGTATTGTCCTTACTTGTCCGTGCATTCGTGTATCGTCCTATGTACCCGAGGATCTAGCACATGTGTGACTTGTTCTTGTTAGTTTGAGTGTTCCTCTTGTGTTTCCCCTTGTGTTTTCCCTTGTTTCCCTCCTCGTGTTCTTCGCGTTCTTCACGGGATCCGCTCCTTTCATGAAAGATCGGGCGATTAGGGTTCCACCCTACATCATCTTGGTATCTAGAGCAAGGTTGATCACGATTTCGGAGCCTCCCCGTTGTGTTTCTAGCCTAATTTTGTTGTTTTTCATCCTAATCCGAAAATCCCCACCAAAAATAGCCCCAAATTTTTTTGTGATTTGTTCGTGTGTTGAGATTTTGTTGGTTTTGATACGTGAATTTTGTGTGTGGCTCATAGATCAAGCCTCCCCACCCTTCTTTTCCTCCAATTTCTTCTTTTTCCCCTTCGGATTTGGGCTTTTTCCCCAAGTTTTTCCGCCCAAATCCACGATCCCGAAGTCTCTGTTCTTGGCAGAATCCCGACCACCGGAACTTCCGGTCCAGCCTGGACATTCCGGCCCCCAGACCTTTTGGCCTTCCCCGGAACCTCCGGACCCCGGACCCTTCGTCTTGCCCGGAACTTCCGGCTTCGACAGAAAGTTCGCACTACTTCCACAACTCCACCCAATTTTCCACCAAATTTTGTTCCGGTGCTCACCATATACCATATATACTTCCGCATACCTCCACCACTCCCGCGTAACCCAACTATTTCTGGACCGTTTCGCTCTCCGACACAATTGCCACTTTGAGGTTTGAGAATTTGAGTTGCGGTACCGTATCCTTTTGTGTTTCGGCTATCTAGGTACGGTTCAACATCGACATCACCGCTGCTCATCTTCGCCATGGACGCGTCATCAACAACGACCACCTCGACTATGACTTGGTATTCGTGCCACCATTTTGATACCATACCGGAAGCAAGACCGGTAACCTCATCTTGGTATTGGACATATCATTCTTGCCATTACATTGATAACCATCATAGCCTTACTCCTTTGCGTTGCTTACCCATCGAGACTAGCCATTGAGTATTGCCGGCAACGAGACTTGTGCACATTAGCGATCATACTTCCCATAGCATACATACATACATCATTGTTGCCTATATTGGTATCATCTCTTGTGTCACAAACTTGTCATTGCATACTCACTTGCTATCTTGGTTCGCCAAACATTGCATGAGAAAAGAGCTCAAACATCAAAGAGCCAACCACGCTTTTAAGCAAAGAGGAAAGATAAGCAAAGAGCTTTTAAGCAAGAACCATAGCATCATACAACTTTAAGATTGTCATACTCGATCATCTTGGATTATATCATAGCAACACCTTGCATACAAAGTATTTGGGATAGAAGTCGTTGCATTTTTGCTAAGTAGGTTGTGCACAAGTTCTTGTATCCGCCTATCGTGCAATCGTGCTAGCGTCTCTCTAGTGTTCTGCAACAAGAGCATTTTCGTGGATTCCACATTTTGGCTCACCCTTGGTTGCACAACCCCACTTATCTTTTTGCGTGTGTGTTTCCGTGTACCTTATATGCTTGGTCTACTTGTTACATTGCATCTTGCGAATCTTTTCCAACATTATTGAAGCTCACTTACAATTGCATCAAATTTTCTACCACCATCCTAACCAAGCTCCACCAAAAGCTTTTACTTGTGTAGGTGTGAGAAACCGACAAGAACTCGTACCAATTGTGTTATTTCCTTGTCCTACATTGGAGTGATCCTCGATCCACTTTCAACTTTGGTCAAGGTACATTTGGTACTCGTTCTTCTCTTTCTACCACTCACATTTGTCTTGGAATGATGGATAGGCCAAGTACTTCTACCAACCCACTCTTCATGGAGCAAGACGACGACATGAACTCCTTCGTCACCAAGAGTCACCTCTTTGGTGCACAACGTGCTTTGCATCAAGAGCAACAAGCGATGAGTGAACGCATCGACAACCTTACCGCCGACTTGCGACTTCCCGAGCAACGTACAAAGGACTACTTCGACCACAAGCTCGACGATCACAAGCAAGAGAATGACGCAAGGATGTACGAAATTCGTGCTTTGTTTCTCAACCGCTCGTCTTCCACTTCAAGAAGGAGCCGTTCAAGCCGCCACTCCGACTTCACCCTCTCCAGCTCAAGTACACTGACATCGAACACTCTTCGTCGAGTCGTGTGCGCCGACCGTCAAGCAAGCCTCAATCCCCTAAGAGGCACCGACTCTCAAGAGCGCCGACAACGTCAAACTCAAGAAGCCTTTGCTCTTGCACGAGAACGGCAACGTCAACGCCAACATGAAGAGGAAGAGAGAGCGCGTCTACACCAAAATGCCATAGATGCCGAGGCACAACGTCAAGCACAACAACTCCGTGACGCTCAAGCACTTGCGGCGCAACAAGCTCTACGTGATTCGAGTCGAGCCATTGCCGACCGAAGCTGACAAGCCCGTGAACAAGAGGAAGCACATCACGAAGAAATTCAAGAACAAAGATTTCACGCTCGCGTGCATCGCCAAGTTCCTCTTCGAGCTCGCGAAGATCCTCCACAAGCTCGCCAACACCATCAAGTTCATCGAGAGCATGAAGACAATGGAAATCCTCCACGACAAGAGCAACATGAGGATAACAACCCCCCGCGCCAAGAGCACCATGAGTTACACAATCATCTACAGCATGGGCGTCATCATCCCCGACCCCAACACAATGAAGAGCAACGCTACGACAAGCTCAAGTTCGCCATGCCCAAGTTCAACGGAAGCAACGATCCCGAAGAGTACCTTTCATGGGCATTGAAAGTTGACAAGATTTCCCGTTTGCACAATTATGACGAAGAGAATAAGATCGCAATGGCATCCCTTGAGTTCCAAGACTATGTGCTCATTTGGTGGGAACAAGTCATTGAGCGCTGAGAGGCAAAAGGTGATCCACCCATCACTTCTTGGGCGCAAATGAAGGATGTCATGAGAGCACGCTTCGTACCTACCTACTACAACCGCGATCTCTTCAAGAAACTCCAACAACTCAAGCGAGGAACCAAGAGCGTTGAAGAATACTACAAGGAGATGGAGATTGCAATGATAAGAGCCAATGTCACGGAAGATGATGAGCAAACAATGGCACATTTCTTGAATGGACTCAATCATCCTATAAAGAAGATCGCCGACTTTCAACCATACTCAAACCTCATCGAGCTAGTGCACCAAGCTACCAAAGCAGAACGCCAAGTGCAAGATGATTTCAAGTATGCCAAGTTCTCATCCAAGTCCTACGGCTTCTCCAATAACCAAGCTTCAACGACTCCAACACCGACTACAAGACCTTCTACTTCCAACATCGAAAAGTCGACTTCCAAGAAAGCTTCGTCAACTACAAGCCATCCTCCTACGAGCAACTTCAAGCCGAGAGCTTCATCATCATCAACTCCAACCGATGAGACCGTCAAGACAAGTTCCTTCAAGTGTTTTACTTGTGGAGGCCGAGGCCACAAGTCCTACGAGTGCACCAACAAGCGGACCATGGTCTTCAACGACGATGGCACTTATGACTCCATGAGTGAAGGTGAAATGGAAGCACTTGAGCAAGTCGCCATGCACCACCAAGTGAACAATGAAGAAGAACAAGTCTTTTGTGATGAAGACTCAAGTCCCGCACTTGTTGTCTCCAAAGTCTTGACTCTCCAACATCACCAAGAAGAAGACCAACGATGCCACATATTCCACACCAAGGCCGGCATCAATGGACGATCCGTCAAGGTCATCATAGATGGATGGAGTTGTCACAATCTCGCAAGTGAAGAACTTTGATCCAAGCTCCAATTACCCAAGACGAAGCATCCACATCCATACAAAGTGCAATGGCTTAGTGACTCTGGCACCATCCAAGTCGAGCACCGAGTACAAGTCTCCTTCAAGATCGGTGCCTATGAAGACACCTTGGAGTGCGACGTCGTTCCAATGACCGTTTGTCATCTTCTTCTTGGATGGCCATGGCAATTCGATAGAGGAGTCATCCACAACGGCTGAACGAACCACTACATCTTCAAGATGAAGGGCAAGAAGTACGTCCTCCGTCCAATGTCGCCAAGTCAAGTGATCGCCGACAAGCATACCACCCATCGTGGAGATCATAGTGAGAGAGCGAGCCACCAAAAAGAGAGTGAGCGCCACAAGCCAAAATCGAGTGCCTCCACGATGAGTGAAAACAAGAACCTAGTTCTATTTGCCACCAAACGTGAGATGGGAGAAGTGTGTGAGAACCCATCTAGTGTCCTACACTACATCCTCGTGTGCAAGGACAAGGCACCACAAACTAACACTTCTCACACTCTTCCTCTAGTGTTGTCTTCTCTTTTGCAGGAATTTCAAGATGTTTTTCCCGATGAGCTACCCCCGGGTCTACCTCCTCTACGAGGCATTGAGCACCGAATCGACCTCATCCCCGGAGCACCTCTTCCGAACAAAGCTCCATACCGTGTCAACCCCGACGAAACAAAAGAAATACAAAGGCAAGTAAAGCATCTCATAGACCATGGACATGTGCGTGAAAGTTTGAGCCCTTGTGCAGTCCCGGTAATTCTTGTGCCAAAACGTGATGGTAGTTTTCGCATGTGCTCCGATTGTAGACCTATCAATGCTATCATCGTTCGCTATAGGTATCCCATTCCACGCCTAGATGATATGCTTGATGAGCTTAGCAGTGCCACTATATTTTCCAAAATTAATCTTAAGAGTGGTTACTATCAAATCCGCATACAAGAGGGTGATGAATGGAAAACCGCCTTCAAAACCAAGTTTGGTTTGTATGAGTGGTTAGTCGTGCCTATGGGTCTTTCGGAAGCACCGAGCACTTTTATGCGCCTTATGAATCATGTATTTCGCCCTTACATTGGTATATTTGTTGTAGTTTACTTCGATGACATTCTTGTGTTTAGCAAATCTATTAAAGAGCATGCCACCCATGTCCGCACCATTTTGCAAACTCTTAGAAAAGAGCGCCTCTATGCTAATATGGAGAAATGCCTTTTTGGTGTTGATAAGCTCGTTTTCTTGGGTTTTGTTGTTTCTTCTAAGGGTGTTCATGTTGATGAGTCCAAGATTGATGCTATTAAGACTTGGCCGCAACCAACCAACTTGCATCAAGTGTGTAGTTTTCTTGGCCTTGCGGGTTTCTATCGTCGCTTTGTAAAGGATTTTAGCACCATTGCTTCGCCTTTGCATGCTTTGAGCAAGAAGAATGGGCCTTTTGTTTGGGGACCATCCCAAGATAGCGCATTCAATGAGCTTAAGAATTTCCTTACTCATGCTCCCGTGCTTGCTTTACCCAACTTCGACAAGCCTTTTGAAATTCATTGCGATGCTAGTGGCAATGGCATAGGAGGTGTGTTAACGCAAGAGAAGCGTCTGTAGCTTACTTTAGTGAGAAACTTTCCGGAGCGCAACTCAATTATCCCATCTATGACAAAGAGCTATATGCTTTAGTCTGTGTTTTGCATGAATGGGAGCACTACCTTCGTCCCCATGAGTTTATCATTCATACCGATCATGAGACTCTCAAGTATCTCAAGGGACAAACTAAGTTGAACAAGCGTCATGCTAAATGGAGTGAATTTATTGAGTCTTTTCCCTATCTCATCAAGTACATCAAGGGTAAAGAAAATATAGTAGCGGATGCTCTTTCTCGCATTTGCATGCTTGTCATGCAACTTGAGTTAGATGTCATTGGCTTCGAGCATATCAAAGACTTATATGAGCATGATACAACTTTTGCCATTCCTTATGCCAAGTGTTTGTCGAATACATCTTGGGAACGCTATTACATCAAAGATGGCTACCTTATGAGAGCTAACAAACTTTGCATTCCCGAGTCCTCGCTTCGTTTGTTGCTTTTGCAGGAATCTCATGGAGGAGGCTTAATGGGACACTTCGGACGTGACAAGACGTTCTCCACGCTTTCGAAGAGCTACTTTTGTCCTAAGATGTTTCGGGATGTCAATCGTTTCACCAACCGGTGTTCTACATGTCACAAAGCTAAGTCCAAAGCTCAATCCCATGGTCTCTATATGCCTTTACCGATTCCATACCAACCTTGGGAAGACATTAGCATGGACTTTGTACTTGGTTTGCCTAGAACTTGAAATGGGAAAGATTCCATATTTGTCGTTGTGGACCGTTTCTCCAAAATGGCACATTTTATTCCTTGTCACAAGATAGACGATGCTTCACATGTTGCTAATCTCTTTTGTAGGGAAATATTGCATCTCCATTGTTGGGGAACGTAGCAGAATTTTAAAATTTTCCACGCATCACCAAGATCAATCTATGGAGTCATCTAGCAACGAGGGAGAAAGGAGTTCATCTACATACCCTTGTAGATCACGCGCGGAAGCGTTCAAGAGAACGGGGTTGATGGAGTCATACTCGGCGTGATCCAAATCACCGATGACCTAGTGCCGAACGGACGACACTTCCGCGTTCAACACACGTACGGTTAGGAAGACATCTCCTCCTTCTTGATCCAGCAAGGGGGAAGGAGAGGTTGATGAAGATCCAGCAGCACGACGGCATGGTGGTAGATGCAGCAGGATCCCGGCAGGGCTTCGCCAAGCGCAAGCGGGGAGGAGAGGTGTTACGGAGGGAGAGGGAGGCGCCAAGAGCAAGGGGTGCCGCTGCCCTCCCTCCCCCCTCTTTATATAGGGGCCTTGGGGGGGCGCCGGCCCTAGGAGATGGATCTTCAAGGGGGCGCCGGCCAAGGGGTGGCTTCCCCCCCAAGCCAAGTGGGGGGCGCCCCACCCCTAGGGTTTCCCAACCCTAGGCGCAGGGGAGGCCCAAGGGGGGCGCACCAGCCCACTAGGGGCCGGCTCCCCTCCCAATTCATCCCATGGGGCCCTCCGGGATGGGTGGCCCCACCCGGTGGACCCCGGGACCCTTCCGGTGGTCCCGGTACAATACTGGCGACCCCAGAAACCTTCCTGATGGCCGAAACCGGACTTCCTATATATAAATCTTTACCTCCGGACCATTCTGAAACTCCTCGTGACGTCCGGGATCTCATCCGGGACTCCGAACAACTTTCGGGTTACTGCATACTAATATCTCTACAACCCTAGCGTCACTGAACCTTAAGTGTGTAGACCCTACGGGTTCGGGAGACATGCAGACATGACCGAGATGCCTCTCCGGTCAATAACCAACAGCAGGATCTGGGTACCCATGTTGGCTCCCACATGCTCCACGATGATCTCATCGGATGAACCACGATGTCGAGGATTCAATCAATCCGTATACAATTCCCTTTGTCATTCGGTACGTTACTTGCCCGAGACTCGATCGTCGGTATCCCAATACCTCGTTCAATCTCGTTACCGGCAAGTCACTTTACTCGTACCGTTAATGCCATGATCCCTGATCAACACTTGGTCACATTGAGCCTATTTATGATGATGCATTTACCGAGTGGGCCCAGAGAATACCTCCGTCATACGGAGTGACCATCCCAGGTCTCGATTCGTGCAACCCAACAGACACTTTCGGAAGATACCCGTAGTGCACCTTTATAGTCACCAGTTACGTTTGTGACGTTTGGCACACCCCAAAGCACTCCTACGGTATCGGAGTTGCACAATTCTCATGGTCTAAGGAAATGATACTTGGACCATTCGGAAAAGCTACAGCAAACGAACAACACGATCTTTGAGCTATGCTTAGGATTGGGTCTTGTCCATCACATCATTCTCCTAATCATGTGATCCCGTTATCAATGACATCCAATGTCCATAGTCAGGAAACCATGACTATCTTTTGATCAACGAGCTAGTCAACTAGAGGCTCACTAGGGACGTGTTGTGGTCTATGTATTCACACATGTATTACGATTTCTGGATAACACAATTATAGCATGAACAATAGACAATTATCATGAACAAAGAAATATAATAATAACCAATTTATTATTGCCTCTAGGGCATATTTCCAACAGTCTCCCACTTGCACTAGAGTCAATATTCTAGTTACATTGTGATGAATCGAACACCCATGCAGTTCTGGTGTTGATCATGTTTTTCTCTAGGGAGAGGTTTATGTTGGAAATATGCCCTAGAGGCAATAATAAATTGGTTATTATTATATTTCCTTGTTCATGATAATCATTTATTATCCATGCTAGAATTGTATTGATAGGAAACTCAGATACATGTGTGGATACATAGACAACACCGTGTCCCTAGTAAGCCTCTAGTTGACTAGCTCGTTAATCAATAGATGGTTACGGTTTCCTGACCATGGACATTGGATGTCGTTGATAACGGGATCACATCATTAGGAGAATGATGTGATGGACAAGACCCAATCCTAAGCCTAGCACAAAGATCGTGTAGTTCGTTCGCTAAAGCTTTTCTAATGTCAAGTATCATTTCCTTAGACCATGAGATTGTGCAACTCCCGGATACCGTAGGAATACTTTGGGTGTGCCAAACGTCACAACGTAACTGGGTGACTATAAAGGTGCACTACGGGTATCTCCGAAAGTGTCTGTTGAGTTGGCACGAATCGAGACTGGGATTTGTCACTCCGTGTGACGGAGAGGTATCTCTGGGCCCACTCGGTAGGACATCATCATAATGTGCACAATGTGATCAAGGAGTTGATCACGGGATGATGTGTTACAGAACGAGTAAAAGAGACTTGCCGGTAATGAGATTGAACAAGGTATCGGGATACCGACGATCGAATCTCGGGCAAGTATCGTACCGCTAGACAAAGGGAATTGTATACGGGATTGATTAAGTCCTTGACATCGTGGTTCATCCGATGAGATCATCGTGGAACATGTGGGAGCCAACATGGGTATCCAGATCCCGCTGTTGGTTATTGGCCGGAGAGTCGTCTCGGTCATGTCTACATGTCTCCCGAACCCGTAGGGTCTACACACTTAAGGTTCGGTGACGCTAGGGTTGTAGGAATATGTATATGCAGTAACCCGAATGTTGTTCGGAGTCCCGTATGAGATCCGGGACATCACGAGGAGTTCCGGAATGGTCCGGAGGTAAAGAATTATATATAGGAAGTGCTATTTCGGCCATCGGGACAAGTTTCGGGGTCACCGGTATTGTACCGGGACCACCGGAAGGGTCCCGGGGGGCCACATGGGCTGTAGGGGGTGCGCCTTGGCCTATATGGGCCAAGGGCACCAGCCCCAAGAGGCCCATGCGCCTAGAGATAGAAAAAGGGAAGAGTCCCGAAGGGGAAGGCACCCCTAGGTGCCTTGGGGAGGAGGGATTCCTCCCCTTGGCCGCCCCCCCCCCTAGGAGATTGGATCTCCTAGGGCCGCCCCCCCCCTTGGACTCCCTATATATAGTGGGGAAAGGAGGGCCTCTCAACCTACGCCTTTGGTGCCTCCCTCTTCCTCTCCAACACATCCTCCTCCTTCATAGAGCTTGGCGAAGCCCTGCCGGAGTACTGCAGCTCCACCACCACCACGCCGTCGTGCTGCTGCTGGAGCCATCTTCCATCAACCTCTCCTTCCCCCTTGCTGGATCAAGAAGGAGGAGACGTCGCTGCTCCGTACGTGTGTTGAACGCGGAGGTGCCGTCCGTTCGGCGCTAGGATCATCGGTGATTTGGATCACGACGAGTACGACTCCATCAACCCCGTTCTCTTGAACGCTTCCGCGCGCGATCTACAAGGGTATGTAGATCCACTCCTCCCTCGTTGCTAGATGACTCCATAGATAGATCTTGGTGACACGTAGGAAATTTTTGAATTATTGCTACATTACCCAACAGTTTAGTCAACGGATCTGCCACATTCAGGTCCGTATGTACTTTACAAATCTCTATGTCTCCATTTTGAACACTTTCACGAATGGAGTTGAAGCGACGCTTGATATGCCTGGTCTTCCTGTCAAACCTGGGCTCCTTGGCAAGGGCAATAGCTCCAGTGTTGTCACATAAGAGAGTCATCGGGCCCGACGCATTGGGTATGACTCCTAGGTCGGTAATGAACTCCTTCACCCAGACTACTTCTTGTGCTGCCTCCGAGGCTGCCATGTACTCCGCTTCACATGTAGATCCCGCCACAACGCTCTGCTTGCAACTGCACCAGCTTACTGCCCACCATTCAAAATATACACGTATCCGGTTTGTGACTTAGAGTCATCCAGATCTATGTCGAAGCTAGCATCGACGTAACCCTTTACGACGAGCTCTTCGTCACCTCCATAAACGAGAAACATATCCTTAGTCCTTTTCAGGTACTTCGGGATATTCTTGACCGCTGTCCAGTGTTCCATGCCGGGATTACTTTGGTACCTTCCTACCAAACTTACGGCAAGGTTTACATCAGGTCTGGTACACAGCATAGCATACATGATAGACCCTATGGCCGAGGCATAGGGGACGACACTCATCTTTTCTCTATCTTCTGTCGTGGTCGAGCATTGAGCCATGCTCAATCTCGTACCTTGCAATACAGGCAAGAACCCTTTCTTTGACTGATCCATTTTGAACTTCTTCAATATCTTGTCAAGGTACGTACTCTGTGAAAGATCAATGAGGCGTCTCGATCTATCTCTATAGATGTTGATGCCTAATATATAAGCAGCTTCTCCAAGATCCTTCATTGAAAAACACTTGTTCAAGTAGCCCTTTATGCTTTCCAAGAATTCTATATCATTTCCCATCAACACTATGTCATCCACATACAATACGAGAAATGCTACAGAGCTCCCACTCACTTTCTTGTAAATGCAGGCTTCTCCATAAGTCCGCGTAAACCCAAACGCTTTGATCATCTCATCAAAACGAATGTTCCAACTCCGAGATGCTTGCACCAGCCCATAAATCGAGCGTTGGAGCTTGCACACCTTGTCAGCATTCTTAGGATCGACAAAACCTTCCGGCTGCATCATATACAATTCTTCCTTAAGGAAACCATTAAGGAATGCCGTTTTGACGTCCATTTGCCATATCTCATAATCATAGAATGCGGCAATTGCTAACATGATTCGGACGGACTTCAGCTTCGCTATGAGTGAGAAAGTCTCATCGTAGTCAACCCCTTGAACTTGTCGATAACCCTTAGCGACAAGCCGAGCTTTATAGATGGTTACGTTACCATCCGCGTCTGTCTTCTTCTTAAAGATCCATTTATTTTCTATGGCTCGCCGATCATCGGGCAAGTCAGTCAAAGTCCATACTTCGTTTTCATACATGGATCCTATCTCGGATTTCATGGCTTCCAGCCATTTGTCGGAATCCGGGCCCGCCATCGCTTCTTCATAGTTCGAAGGTTCACCGTTGTCTAACAATATGATTTCCAAGACAGGGTTGCCGTACCACTCTGGTGCGGAACGTGTCCTCGTGGACCTATGAAGTTCAGTAGCAACTTGATCTGAAGTTTCATGATCATCATCATCAACTTCCTCTCTAGTCGGTGCAGGCACCTCAGGAACATTTTCTTGAGCTGCGCCACTTACCGGTTCAAGAGGTAATACTTCATCAAGTTCTACTTTCCTCCCACTTATTTCTTTCGAGAGAAACTCTTTCTCTAGAAAGGACCCATTCTTGGCAACAAAGATCTTGCCTTCGGATCTGAGGTAGAAGGTATACCCAATAGTTTCTTTAGGGTATCCTATGAAGACGCATTTTTCCGATTTGGGTTCGAGCTTTTCAGGTTGAAGTTTCTTGACATAAGCATCGCATCCCCAAACTTTTAGAAACGACAGCTTAGGTTTCTCCCCAAACCATAATTCATATGGTGTCGTCTCAACGGATTTCGACGGAGCCCTATTTAAAGTGAATGAGGCAGTCTCTAAAGCATAGCCCCAAAATGACAGCGGTAAATCGGTAAGAGACATCATAGATCGCACCATATCTAATAGAGTGCGATTACGATGTTCGGACACACCATTACGCTGAGGTGTTCCAGGCGGCGTGAGTTGTGAAACTATTCCACATTTTCTTAAGAGTGTGCCAAATTCGTGATTCAAGTATTCTCCTCCACGATCTGATCGCAAGAACTTGATTTTCCTGTCACGTTGATTCTCAACCTCACTCTGAAATTCCTTGAACTTTTCAAAGGTCTCAGACTTGTGTTTCATTAAGTAGACATATCCATATCTACTCAAGTCATCAGTGAGGGTGAGAACATAACGATAGCCACCGCGAGCCTCAACACTCATTGGACCGCACACATCAGTATGTATGATTTCCAATAAGTTGGTTGCTCGCTCCATTGTTCCTGAGAACGGAGTCTTGGTCATTTTACCCATGAGGCATGGTTCGCACGTGTCAAATGATTCGTAATCAAGAGACTCCAAAAGTCCATCTGCATGGAGCTTCTTCATGCGTTTGACACCTATGTGACCAAGGCGGCTGTGCCACAAGTATGTGGGACTATCATTGTCAACCTTACATCTTTTGGTATTCACACTATGAATATGTGTAACATTACGCTCGAGATTCATTAAGAATAAACCATTCACCAACGGAGCATGACCATAAAACATATCTCTCATATAAATAGAACAACCATTATTCTCGGATTTAAATGAGTAGCCATCTCGAATTAAACGAGATCATGATACAATGTTCATGCTCAAAGCTGGCACTAAATAACAATTATTGAGGTTTAAAACTAATCCCGTAGGTAAATGTAGATGCAGCGTGCCGACGGCGATCACATCGACCTTGGAACCATTCCCAACGCGCATCGTCACCTCGTCCTTCGCCAGTCTCCGTTTATTCCGCAGCTCCTGCTTTGAGTTACAAATGTGAGCAACCGCACCGGTATCAAATACCCAGGAGCTACTACGAGTACTGGTAAGATACACATCAATTACATGTATATCACATATACCTTTAGTGTTGTCGGCCTTCTTGTCCGCTAAGTATTTGGCGCAGTTCCGCTTCCAGTGACCACTTCCCTTTCAATAAAAACACTCAGTCTCGGGCTTGGGTCCATTCTTTGGCTTCTTCCCGGTAGCTTGCTTACCGGGCGCGACAACTCCCTTGCCGTCCTTCTTGAAGTTCTTTTTACCCTTGCCTTTCTTGAACTTAGTGGTTTTATTCACCATCAACACTTGATGTTCCTTTTTGATTTCCACCTCTGCTGATTTCAGCATTGAATACACCTCAGGAATGGTCTTTTCCATCCCCTGCATATTGAAGTTCATCACAAAGCTCTTGTAGCTCGGTGGAAGCGACTGAAGGATTCTGTCAATGACCGCGTCATCCGGGAGATTAACTCCCAGCTGAGTCAAGCGGTTATGCAACCCAGACATTTTGAGTATGTGCTCATTGACAGAACTATTTTCCTCCATCTTACAGCTGAAGAACTTGTCGGAGACTTCATATCTCTCGACCCGGGCATGAGCTTGAAAAACCATTTTCAGCTCTTCGAACATCTCATATGCTCCGTGTCTCTCAAAACGCTTTTGGAGCCCCGGTTCTAAGCTGTAAAGCGTGCCGCACTGAACGAGGGAGTAATCATCAGCACGTGACTGCCAAGTGTTCATAACATCTTGGTTCTCTGGGACAGGTGCGTCACCTAGCGGTGCTTCTAGGACATAATCTTTCTTGGCAGCTATGAGGATGATCCTCAGGTTCCGGACCCAGTACGTATAGTTGCTGCCATCGTCTTTCAGCTTGGTTTTCTCTAGGAACGCGTTGAAGTTGAAGACAACGTGGGCCATTTGATCTACAAGACATATTGTAAAGATTTTAGACTAAGTTCATGATAATTAAGTTCATCTAATCAAATTACTCAATGAACTCCCACTCATATAGACATACCTCTATTCATCTAAGTGAAACATGATCCGAGTCAACTAGGCCGTGTCCGATCATCACGTGAGACGGACTAGTCAACATCGGTGAACATCTTCATGTTGATCGTATCTTCTATACGACTCATGCTCGACCTTTCGGTCTTCTGTGTTCCGAGGCCATGTCTGTACATGTTAGGCTCGTCAAGTCAACCTAAGTGTATTGCGTGTGTAAATCTGGCTTACACCCGTTGTATTCGAACGTTAGAATCTATCACACCCGATCATCACGTTGTGCTTCGAAACAACGAACCTTCGCAATGGTGCACAGTTAGGGGGAACACTTTCTTGAAATTATTACGAGGGATCATCTTATTTAAGCTACCGTCGTTCTAAGCAAATAAGATGTAAAACATGATAAACATCACATGTAATCAAATAGTGACATGATATGGCCAATATCATTTGCTCCTTTTGATCTCCATCTTCGGGGCTCAATGATCATCGTTGTCACCGGCATGACACCATGATCTCCATCATCATGATCTCCATCATCGTGTCTTCTTGAAGTTGTCTCGTCATCTATTACTTCTACTACTATGGCTAACGCTTTAGCAATAAAGTAAAGTAATTACATGACATTTATGTTGACACGCATGTCATAAATAAATAAATAAAGACAACTCATATGGCTCCTGCCGATTGTCATACTCATCGACATGCAAGTCGTGATTCCTATTACAAGAACATGATCATCTCATACATCACATGTATCATTCATCACATCCTTTGGCCATATCACATCACAAAACACTTGCTGCAAAACAAGTTAGACGTCCTCTAATTGTTGTTGCAAGTTTTTACGTAGCTGCTATAGGTTTCTAGCAAGAACGTTTCTTACCTACGCCAAAACCACAACGTGAATTGCCAATTTCTATTTACCCTTCATAAGGACCCTGTTCATCGAATCCGATCCGACTAAAGTGGGAGAGACAGACACCCGCCAGCCACCTTATGCAACTAGTGCATGTCAATCGGTGGAACCAGTCTCACGTAAGCGTACATGTAAGGTCGGTCCGGGCCGCTTCATCCCACAATGCTGCCGAATCAAGATAAGACTAGTAACGACAAGATAATTGACAATATCGACGCCCACAACTGCTTTGTGTTCTACTCGTGCATAGAAACTACGCATAGACCTAGCTCATGATGCCACTGTTGGGGAACGTAGCAGAATTTTAAAATTTTCTACGCATCACCAAGATCAATCTATGGAGTCATCTAGCAACGAGGGAGAAAGGAGTGCATCTACATACCCTTGTAGATCGCGCGCGGAAGCGTTCAAGAGAACGGGGTTGATGGAGTCGTACTCGACGTGATCCAAATCACCGATGACCTAGTGCCGAACGGACGGCACCTCCGCGTTCAACACACGTACGGTTAGGAAGACGTCTCCTCCTTCTTAATCCAGCAAGGGGGAAGGAGAGGTTGATGAAGATCTAGCAGCACGACGGCGTGGTGGTGGATGCAGCAGGATCCCGGCAGGGCTTCGCCAAGCGCAAGCGGGGAGGAGAGGTGTTACGGAGGGAGAGGGAGGCACCAAGAGCAAGGGGTGCGGCTGCCCTCCCCCCCTCTTTATATAGGGGCCTTGGGGGCGCCGGCCCTAGGAGATGGATCTTCAAGGGGGGCGGCGGCCAAGGGGTGGCTTCCCCCCCAAGCCAAGTGGGGGGCACCCCCACCCCTAGGGTTTCCCAACCCTAGGCGCAGGGGAGGCCCAAGGGGGGCGCACCAGCCCACTAGGGGCCGGCTCCCCTCCCAATTCATCCCATGGGGCCCTCCGGGATGGGTGTCCCCACCCGGTGGACCCCGGGACCCTTCCGGTGGTCCCGGTACAATACCGGCGACCCCCGAAACCTTCCTGATGGCCGAAACCGGACTTCCTATATATAAATCTTTACCTCCGGACCATTCTGAAACTCCTCGTGACGTCCGGGATCTCATCCGGGACTCCGAACAACTTTCGGGTTACTGCATACTAATATCTCTACAACCCTAGCGTCACTGAACCTTAAGTGTGTAGACCCTACGGGTTCGGGAGACATGCAGACATGACCGAGATGCCTCTCCGGTCAATAACCAACAGCAGGATCTGGGTACCCATGTTGGCTCCCACATGCTCCACGATGATCTCATCGGATGAACCACGATGTCGAGGATTCAATCAATCCGTATACAATTCCCTTTGTCATTCGGTACGTTACTTGCCCGAGACTCGATCGTCGGTATCCCAATACCTCGTTCAATCTCGTTACCGGCAAGTCACTTTACTCGTACCGTAATGCATGATCCCGTGATCAACCACTTGGTCACATTGAGCTCATTATGATGATGCATTACCGAGTGGGCCCAGAGATACCTCTCCGTCATACGGAGTGACAAATCCCAGTCTCGATTCGTGCCAACCCAACAGATACTTTCGGAGATACCTGTAGTGTACCTTTATAGTCACCCAGTTACGTTGTGACGTTTGGCACACCCAAAGCACTCCTACGGTATCCGGGAGTTGCACAATCTCATGGTCTAAGGAAATGATACTTGACATTCGGAAAAGCTACAGCAAACGAACAACACGATCTTTGAGCTATGCTTAGGATTGGGTCTTGTCCATCACATCATTCTCCTAATGATGTGATCCCGTTATCAATGACATCCAATGTCCATAGTCAGGAAACCATGACTATCTTTTGATCAACGAGCTAGTCAACTAGAGGCTCACTAGGGACGTGTTGTGGTCTATGTATTCACACATGTATTACGATTTCTGGATAACACAATTATAGCATGAACAATAGACAATTATCATGAACAAAGAAATATAATAATAACCAATTTATTATTGCCTCTAGGGCATATTTCCAACATCCATGGTGTGCCAAAGACAATTGTCTTGGACCGCGACGTCAAGTTCCTTAGCTACTTTTGGAAGACCCTATGCGACAAGCTCGGAATCAAGCTACTCTTCTCCACGGCGTACCATCCTCAAACCGACGGCCAAACGGAGGTGACAAACCGCACACTCTCCGCTCTACTTCGAGTACTCATCAAGAAGAACATCAAGGAGTGGGAGGAGTGTCTACCCATCGCCGAGTTCGCCTACAACCGGGCAAGACACTCAACAACCGGCAAGTCCCCTTTCGAGGTCGTCAACGGTTTCAACCCTTTGTCATCATTGGATGTTCTACCTCTACCACTCCAAGAGCGAATCAATTTGGACGCAAGTGCATGAGCGACCCATCTCAAGAAGGTGCATGAAGATACAAGAAACACCATCAAGCGCCAAGTACAACACCTTGCGACCAAGCTCAACGTCAACAGGCAACCTATGGTCTTCAACATTGGTGATCTCGTGTGGCTACACCTTCGCAAGGAGCGCTTTCCACAGGAACGCAAGTCTAAGCTAAGACCACGAGCAGATGGACCCTTCAAGGTGCTCGCACGCTACAACGACAACGCTTACAAGATCGACCTCCCGCGCAACAAATACAACATGAGCGACATCTTCAACATCAAAGATCTCTCTCCCTTCCATGGTGATGACGAACTCGATCCGAGGACGGATCTTCCCCAAGGGAGGGGAGATGAGCGGAGCATCCCAGGACCATCCCCATGGACGCCACCTCAACTATCCAAGCTCCAAGTGGACCAATGACAAGGGCTAGGGCACGTGCTATTCAATCCGAGGTGACATCGCTCCTACTTGAGTTTTCCCCCTCTTCAAGTGAGACATGGCTACTGCCTAAGTCCGAGATACTATGTGTCATCAGGTACAACGCTCAAGACTCGGAGTCGAGGACTGTAGAAGAAGAGACAGGCGTCAACACTCTGGACAGCCCGGAACTTCCGGCCAGAGCCCGGAACTTCCGGCCCCCGGACCTTCCGGCCGACCCGGAGCTTCCGGTCGTCGATGACCTTGACCATCCCAGGCGTGCCAATCTCGGGTTAGCCCGGACCCCGTCCTGGACCTTCCGGCGCCCGGAACCTCCGGCCTGCCCGGACCTTCCGGCCCCCGGATGCCAGCACATCTCCACCGCGCCAACTCTCTGGCTAGGCCGGACCCTCCCCGGAACCTCCGGCCCTGCCTGCGCGCAGCCACTTGGGCCGAGGCCCGTGTACCCTTTCGTCACCTAGACTATATATACTCTATCCCGTACGACTTTTTAGGGTTAGCGTTGGTTTAGCTCATACTTAGAGATAGAGCTTCGCTCATCCACATCGGATCTACTCCTCGTGAGAGACCCGGCCTCTTCGGAGAAGATCCCTTTGGATTCAAGCCCCCTTTCTAAGGGAAGACCCCCTCGTGGATTCAAGACCTCCTCACGGAGAAGAACCGGCTACCCTTGTATCGTCCTTAGTTGTCCGTGGATTCGTGTATCGTCCTATGTACCCAAGGATCTAGCACATGTGTGACTTGTTTTTGTTAGTTTGAGTGTTCCTCTTGTGTTTCCCCTTGTGTTTTCCCTCGTTTTCCTCCTCGTGTTCTTCGCGTTCTTCGCGGGATCCGCTCCTTTCGTGAAAGATCGGGCGATTAGGGTTCCACCCTACATCATGCTTGTACACTCTGTTGGAAAAGGCAGTGCCTAGGAGGCGCTTAGGCATGCCTAGGCGCTAGGCAATGGCCAAACGCCTCGCCTAGGGCATAAATGGAGGTCTAGGCAGGGCAAGCAAGGAATTACCTACCCAAACAAGAAATCATGCCACATACTGCATTGATATGCCAAACGGGTTATATTCTAATGACATTAGACGGTAATTAATTAATTTATATGCCCTAAACTAATATCAACACCCATATAATAATCACAAAATACACTATGAGTAAAAACTATATTACCGCCTAGGCCGCGTCTAGGACGCTTAGGCACCGCCTAGGCACTAGGCGAAGGCCAACCGCCTCGCTTACGCCTACCGCTTTTTCCAACCTTGTTGTACATACCTTTTCTTTTAATATATTACCGTAGAATTATTGTTCTACGGTCCAGGCCTAAAAAAAACTATCTTGGTACAATAATACACACACATAGTGAAATAAGAATCTACAAGTATATGGATCATACATGCGGTTAACATCCAACTAGCAATAAAATGGTAACTTGCTAGGAGCATTGACACAAGTAACGAGCAGGCAATAGGAAAATTAGATATACGAGCCATATGGGAAATGCTAGATTTTATTATCATAAACATTCCCTGCTATAATACATATAAACTTATTTCAACTAGAGCTCTTTAAAAGTAGGAAGTAGGTGTCAACAAAGTTAGAGCATCTCCAACAGCCGCGCAACGCGCCACGCGCTAAAAGTCAGAATACAACGCGGGGTTAGCCAGCTTTTGCGCGCGGCGGTGCGCTGGCTCCAGCGGCCACCGCAAATTAAAGTGCGCCCGAGCCGCTCCAGCAGGCGTGCTATATTTCATCTGTTTTTTCCTACCACGATTCAATATTTCATAGTTCACATAGTTCGTCCGACTCGGACTCTGCCTGCTTCTATGATAGCCTACTTCTACGATACAAAATAAAATGAAAAACTAGTACTATCCGTCTGACTCAGACTCTGACTCGGTGATGTCCTCGTCCGACGTATGTGCGTAGGCGTCAAAGAACCGCTCGTCGCCGGAGTCCCAGGAGGACGCATCTCCTAGCGCGATGTTGTATTTAGCTACCGCCCTCCGCGTTCGCTTGTCCTCGCGATAAGCGGCTCGCTCCTCCCTCCTCTTCGCCCTCTTCGCCCTCCTCTTGGCGAAGAACTGTTCCTCGTTGGTGTCTTCCGGGAAGCGATGGCTCCACAGCGCCATGTGTTGCTCGTCCATCTCGGCCAGCCTGAGACGACGCTCCCGCCTCCGGTGCTTGCGACGATCCTCGTCGGTGAGAAGCCGCGGGAAAGGCGCCAACTCCTGTGCCCGCTCCCGCGACGCCACGTCGGCTAAATTCATGTCCTGACGGGACAGTCGGGACAGCAGGAGGCGCCACGCCGCGGCATCGTACGCGCGGGTGCCCTCTTGGGCGGTGTCGAAGGTTCCGAGGCGGAGGCGCATGCCGCCGCCCAACCAAATCTTGGCGGAGTAGGTGCCGGACGGACGCACGCGGACGTCGCGGTAGCCCGAAGCTCCGCGGCGGCGAGGCGGCATGATGGCGCTGTGGTGGCGTGTCGGCGGCAAAGGGCGGCAGAGGGCAATGGTGAGATGGAGAGAGCGGCAGAGGGCGCTGCAATTTATAGACGCCCCGGACGCGGCGCGCCAAATGTAGCGCGTGAGCTGCTGCCTTTTCCCGCGCGCGCAATCATTTCCCGCGCGTGCTAGTTTTCCGCCACCGCTGAAGCGCGTGAAAACGTCCCACGCGCGCTAAAATGCCAATTTACCGCGCGCGCGTCTTTTGGCGCGGCTGTTGGAGATGCTCTTACTACTTTATCATCATAGGAACTAAGGGAGACCCCACCTCTTTGATTGAAATAAGAATATTTTAGCATGAGCGTGTAATGCACCTACTGACTGCTCATTTGCATTGAAACATATGGACAAGCTAGAATTGGCCTACACAGGCCACAACTACGCGTAAACCGGCTGATGGTAGGAGTTTTTAAACCGCCTTGCCAGCCCTTGATCTGCGTTAATTTAGGACGCTTGATCCCTGGACGGTAACATCACAAAGCCTATATCTCACCAGCACCAATGGGTGCATCCTTGCTCCCGTGCAATGAGCTTCAGTTGGGCAGTTGGGCGACATGCATTAGCCGTAGCGCTCAGGTAGCAGCAGCGGCGTCACCTGTCATCTCACGCCAAAAACGCCGACGAGCTCACCATGCACGGGCCACGGCACCAGCAATGTCACTGTTGTGACCACCCCTTGAACCACCGGCGAAGCTCCATTGAAGCACCGACAATGCTCCGTCTGGCCGACAATGCTCCAACACAGCATCGGCGATGCTTCGTTGCAGCACCGGCGAAGCTCCGGCAGCCCCGACGATGTTTCATTGCAGCTCCGGCGAAGTTCCATTGAAGCACCGACAATGCTCCGGCGGGCCGGCAATGCTCCAACACAGCACCGTCGAAGCTCCAGCGGCCCCAACGATGCTTCATGGCAGCGCCGGCTGCTGCAATAGGATGGGTGGTTGCATCACCGGCTACTGCAAAAACCCGACGGCATGCCCTGCTGCACAGCACCACACCGCCGCGTCGATGTGGTGCAGCTCCTCACTACAGTCAGAGATTACACCATGCGCTGTGAGCGGCACCTTGCGACACCCCCGTCGTCTACAGCATTGGCGACCTCTATCCCCGTGGCCCCCGTAGCACCCCGACCATGAACATCATCGCCGTTTCGCGGCAAAGAGCTCGCCGTCCGTGTGGTCGAATAGCAGGTCGTCGCAGTGCAACGCTGCCCCTTGCAGCGGCAGCAGCTCCACCGGCCGGAGTGAGATACGGGAGGAAAGGACGGGATGCTCTTCGGGAGAGAGCAGAGCAAAGTTGCAAAGGATTTGGGAGAGAGCAGCAGCAAGATTTTGCTGATCTAGTTCAGAGGAAGAGGACGACTCGAGAAGAAAGGGATAAGGCCGCGGGATGGATGGCATGGCTACGAGGACGCGTGTCAATCCCTCGAGGCGGTTTACCGTGCGTTAAACCAGTCGGTTGAAAGCAATCGTTTTCCATATGATAGACAACTCAATCAACATACACACCTAGCTTCCAAATCAAGCACTAGTTCCTTCCTGATCAAGAACACACCCCCTTCCAAATCAAGAAAACCTAGCTACACACGATTTTGCCCTAGCCATGAATACTTTGCTTAACCAATTAACGAGGGCGAAGTTACAAGTTGTTGCTTCGCATTTGGGGAGCCGGCGCGTCTGCCGGTCATCATAGACATCGACGTACATGGACTTAGGAGGTGGCGGCGACGACGGCCAGGGATTACGACATCATCGATCGAGGATTTCGAAAGCGATGGACAAAGACTTGGAGGCAGTGGCGGCGGGGGGCGTCGGAGGCGGGGGCCGTGACGCCGGGTGGAGAGTGAAGACGCCCCACTCGCTCGGATGAGTCTAGACGACGCCAATCTAGAAATCTATTGATGCCGAAAAATTAGGTCAGACCAGTCGACCATGCCGGTCCATTCCCAACTTGATGGAAGGGGGGGTGGATCATGGCCTCATATGGGTGATGGCAAACAGGAACCACGGAGCGCTGTGAAGCAGACGGGCGGAGCCAGACCACGGAACCACCGGCGGGAGCCCCGCCGATATTTCCCCCCTCCCCTGGGTCGAATCACCGAGCCAGCCGCATATTCGCGTCGCACCGCGGGAGCGGAGACAGGTCGTAGGCAGGCGCACGCGGCCCTGCCCTCATCCCGCCACCGATCCCAAGGCCAGGCCACCACCCACCCATCCGTCCCCTCCACGCCACCACCCCATCCCCCGGCCCCACCACCCGCCGCGTCGGGTCAAACTCCACCATCCCTCGCCTATCCTCCTCCTCCTCCGCCTCCCCCCACCCATCCGTCCGTCCCTCCTCCTCCTCCCCTCCCCTCCCCACGGCCGCCTCCACCGCGCCACAAATCCCGGCGACCCGCCCCGTCTCCGTGCCCGCCCCGGCCACCACCTCCGGCGCGCCTCCGAATCCCATCCCGTTCCGCGAGCCGACTCCGTCTCCGTCTCGTGGGCGGTGACGACCCGTACCCTGCCCCGAGTCGGGGAGGGGCGGCCGAGGCTTTTTCCCCTTCGCGCCCCATATGGGCTGGTCGCCAGCTATATATTACTACCAGCTCGTCGACCGGCGGAAGGGCATCGGCTCGCGTTGGCGGGAGCTCTCCAGATCTGCCGCGGACGCTCGCCTCGTGTAGATCCCGTCCCGTCCGGATCTCGGCGCGGCGTCGGGGCTCCAGCGTCTCGTCTCTCCGTCCGTAGCTAGCGCCTGCGCGAGTGGGCAGGTGCACTGTTTGCTCAATCTTTTTTGTTGCTCCTTTGCGGGCGTATGATTCTCCCGAGCTTCTGCTAGAGCTGGAGGCGCGTATGATTTTGGCTGGCGTAACACTAAGCTTATTTTCCTTATTTGCTTCCTCTTTACTGCTGCGTTACGTTTGCCGCTCATGGGAATTTACTGATTTAGCGGCGACGCAAAGTTTTTTGCCGTAAAAGGGCCAATGCGTACGAGCGAAGCGTTAGATATTTCAACGTCCTAGCCGGTGAATTTGGCGTATAGAAACTGCATGTGGAGATGCAGTTTTTGTGACGCGGGCGGTTGTGGTAGTAGCTCAGGCAGTTATATCTGAGCCAAGAAAGGGCACGCCATTTTGTGTGCAAATGGGTGACGCCCTTTTTTGGAAAGATACCTACCGGCTTTTAGGTCTGGTGTAAATTTGGAAACTTCTATTACAAGTAATGGTGATAATTGTGTTGCCATCTCTGGCTGATAGTAACAAAAACAAACTTTTTGGAGCCCAACTGTACGATTTAATGGACCGACTAGTTTGGCAATTCTAAGAAAAACTTTTCTAGCTGAATTGATTTCGGATTAGTTCATCCATATATGTCATGTAAATTAATAAATGGCATATCTAGTTTAGAGTTCACATTTGGTGTGCTCTAAATATTACTCAAATAATTGGAGCCAGACCTTATTGGATTAGTTTTTATTTGCCTTTGCCGTTTTCGATAAGCATGAAATTGTTTTTCACTTGAAAATAATATCAATTCTTGGTAACCTGGCATAAATTTATTATTTATAGCTACCTCACAGAAAATCATGGAAGTAGCTAAATAGTTCTACAGATTAGCAAATACTAGCTTCTTGCTAACGAAGAGATGACTTTTCTATTTTGGTTATTCATAGGAAATATACTTTTTGTAAATGCGCCGAACCATACTAATACTAACCCTTGATATTTATCACCTTTTCAGGGTTTGGGTAAATCTCATTGGAAGAGTTTTTTCTGTACATGTAATTTCTGTTAAAAGATGACTTCACTGAATAAAGTTGTTCCAAATAATGGTGATGCAAGGTCAATGTTACCAAATAAATTCACTGCATTAAATCCCAATGCAGCAGAGTTTGTCCCTTCATGTGTTATTAGACCATCCTATGGTAATAGCACAGCTTCAGATGCAAGTAAGTCTGAACTTAGGGGGTCCCCTGGAAAAAAAATTCTAGATAGGTCTGAGTCGTCCAAGTCTAATAACTCAGACGATGAGGCACACCAGTTCTGGCGTAAGCAGCTCCCAGATGATATTATTCCAGACTTCACTTCTTTCGAGAAAATCGAACAAGAACCTGAAGAGCTGTCCCTTGCTGGATTATCCTTGAATGCACCTCCGTTCTATGGGACAAAAGCTAGCCGCTTGTCAAGAGAACACCAAGAGTTGTCTTCTTCAGCTAGCAACCTGGAACTTGGGCATACCAATTTATTTTACGAGGATAATTCACAGGCAACCTTTTCAACTGTTGGTTCAAGTAATTGGGAGCAAAATTACGTGGGTGATCTCCACTTTGCTAATGAAAATCAGGACCTTCAGTATGATCCTACCACGGGCTTTACTGACGGTTTTGCTAGTGAGTACGTTGCAGCATCAGATGGCCTCTTTGACCCCCTAGAGTATTTAGCGTCTCAGTTTCCTGGATTTTCAGCAGAGAGTCTTGCGGAGCTGTACTATGCAAATGGATGTGACTTCAATCATACTATTGAAATTCTCACCCAGCTAGAGGTAATCTCTTTCTATCTGTAATTTTCACACTTAACTCCTCTAGACGTCCAATCAGAGCATTGCTTAACATAGCTGTCTCTTCTTGACGTATATGGCTGAAACTTTAATGATTTTTCTTTCTGCTCAAGGCACCAGTATTAAATGTATCCTTTGAAAGACAATATTAAAATCTCGTTCCTCTTTATTTGGTAATGTACATTGCTTCAAGCAGTTATGTTACAATTGCAACATTCAGTAGCATCTCCAAGGGTTATTTTTTCTTTTGATTTTTCAGATGCAAGTGGATCCTACTTCCAATCAGACAATGAATTTGACCCCCAGCTCACCAAACTTTAGTACGGGGGACTTTCCTGCCCTGCCAACAGCAGAAGATCAAAATGGTTTCTCCAAGGGAGATATGGATATCCTTGGCCTCTTCAGTGGGCGCAATTCTTCCACCATATCTAGTGGTACTGGTGATTTTGTTTCAGCTGTTCGGAAACTTGCATCGCAGAATTCTGGCCACAGCAAGTTCAAAAAGGGCTCTGATTATGGCAATGGTGTTTCTACCGTTTCTGTACCCAAGCAGTACAGTTTTGGTTCTAAAACATCTTCTGGGAACAAGTATCAAAGTGTTAGTAGTGCACGTGCAGCTGCAACTCCATGGCTTGATACCGGCGATTCAGTCGGTAATACTCATCTGAATATTATAAGTTATTTCTGATGCAGATTGCACAATTTGATGGTTTTGCACATTGTATTGTTGTTATCTTAGAATAGGCAAGTTAGGATTGGTACATTGTGCTTTACAATGTATGGATAGATCTCAGGAAGCAAATTATAGTTGGGTGTGCATAATTTGAAGCATATTGGTGTATTTCCATGTCTTCATTCTAGATAGATGCAATTATAGACTGATGGATTTATCTTTGTACGTGGCCCAACAGCAAACATGTATTCAGAATCGAGGGAGGAAGCTCGTGATTTTGCCCGTGTCCGAAATGCATGTTTTGAGCAGGTGAGCAGCTTAATTGTTGTCTCCAGATGCTTGGTTGTATATGTATCTATTCTTCTAAACCAATGTACATGTTACATGTTCACATTTGCAATTTTTGTTTAGATATCTGTTCATAAGGAATATTAAAAAAACACTGGCAGAATCATAGTAGGAATTTGTTGAGGGTTTTGCCTATGGATTGAATTTGGCATTGTTAATCGGTTTTTGTTGAATTTGGCATTTTTTAAATTGTTTGTTGCCTACTTGCTGTATGTATCGTTAGGTGTGTATCATTGTCATGTGCTTAACTGCAGTCGAGAATAATCATAATGTCTGCCATTTTAACTTCTTTCTGACTACATGTCTTGTTCCTTTCCTTCCTAAATAGAAGGGCAGACCATGTAAAAAAAAGAAGGGCAGAGAATATTCATGTTTTGTATAATTTTTCCACTACTCATATGCAAGTTTGCAAGCCATAAAAAATGATGGATTTGTGCGACTTATTTTAGGGAAGGGCAAATCTGGCCCCATAGCTACCAGTATCATATAAATTACATCCAGGATATCATCATTTGCTACGTCCTGCACATTTGACTCATTAATTTTGTTAGTTGGAATATTGATGGAAAGATGTACTTGGCAGGCTAGACAAGCTTACCTAATTGGCAACAAAGCTCTGGCCAAGGAACTAAGCATCAAAGGTCAGGCCTATAACTCGCAAATGAAAGCAGCTCATGAGAAAGCTAGAGAAGCTATTTATCGACAGAGGTTGCTTTCTCCCCTTTACAAGCTATGTATACTGCTTCTGTGGAATGTCAGCGACATATTTACAAGCACTTCTGTTCCATCCTAAATTTTTTGATTCATTGTCCAGGAACCCTGGTTCTTTGCAACGGGGGAGTGATCGTCTGATTGATCTACACGGCCTCCACGTGAGCGAAGCAATCCATATCCTCAAGGTCGAGCTCGGCTCCCTGAGGGGCATGGCGAGGGCTTCAGGCGGAAGGATGCAAGTCATGGTATGCGTCGGAACAGGCCACCACACCAAGGGCTCTCGCACCGCGAGGCTGCCCATCGCCGTCGAGCAGTTCCTTCTGGACGAAGGCCTCCATTACACGCAACCTCAGCCCGGCCTGCTTCGCGTCGCCGTGTACTAACATCATCTCTTAGGTGAGCTCCACAGAGAAAAGCAACCCACAAAAAAAGAGGAGAAAGAGATGCAGGAGAAAAACTAAAAAGGTGCGCTGTTGGAGCACCTGTAAGTTCTTGGTAGTTGTATATTAAAGGAGCCAGCAGGAGAATAGCCTGACAAAACAGAATACAGTGTAAAATTATACATAGATCCATTCAATTCACATTCCATTCCCCTCCTGCCGTGCTTATTCGTGATATGGTTCCCTGGAGTGCATGCGAGATGGACTGCGGCGAATGTCACACGGGAAACGTGGGAGTCTCGGTTTCAACCGGCATTCTGCGGTTATAACAAGACGTGGGATTTTGCGGACTCGGTGAAATTTGAGACAAACATGTTGCATGCTTTCACCTGTTTGTTTTATTCTGTTTCTCAAGTAGCCAGGAAGTTCTGTTGTGTACATCCTCTTGAGAGAGCTGCAAATGAACACTCGTGGTTGCTTAAGCAACTCATGCGGTGCATGCACATGAGAGAAGAAAAATCCCTTTCACTAAAAAAGAAGAGTGGAATTAAGAACCTAGTAATTTAATGTTTAACATTTATCATGCTTAGCTTTCTCACGGATATACATGGAAATGTATGATCCATCTTGTGTACTGACATCATCTTGTATAGGCTAGTACAAGGCAATATTACACAATATTAATGTCTTTTAACACAGAATTCCACTTTACAACACAACTAAATATTTGTGTACGGTTCCCGCAAACAATTATTCATGAAAATGCATGATCCATCTTGTGTATTGACATCATCCTTTTTTTTACCACATACTGCTCTGTCAGCCATACGGGGACAACCAGATCAACCAGATTGTTAAAGCTCAATTAAACTTGTGTTAATTATGGGGGAATCTCCCCTTGTACCAACCGCAGCCAGTTTGCGTTGGCAACTGTCGCGTCGGTTCCTGACATCTCTTCCGAACGGATGCCTCTTCGATGCATCCCTTCTGCCTGTATAAATACCTACAATCATCTAATGAAAGGACATTTATTCACTTTTACATCTGTGCCGAGGCTCTCTCGATTGTTCTCTTGTTTTCCCTTTCAACACGTTATCAGCACGCTCCCGGCGGAGCGATTCCATCTGCGCGACGATTCCCCCTACAGCATCGCTCGGTCGCGTGTTCGTCGGCGTGGTGGTGCCCGCTACTGCGGCCGCCCTCAGGACCGACGTTTCTGCAGTGCGCTGTGGCCATGAATTCCTGCAGGCGAAACAAGGCCATGAAGAACAGAAAATGAATGAAGAACAGGGGAGATGGCATCCATCGATCAAAAGATTGGAGGTTTAAACCGAGAATTCATTGTCTCCCATCACGGCAAGAGTGTAAATCGAGATCCACCAACGAACGGATCGGGAAGAAAACGGAAAAGGTACACGCGTTGATTTCTTAAACCGCTTTACCTTTGTTTCCTCTATGAGGGACAGTCTCGTCGCGAAGAACGGCGGCAGTCGAACCCTCGGGCCCCATCGGCAAGGCGCCTCATCGGCGTCCAATGGTGGGAGACTGCCCTCGGCCGCGTGATCCGGCGCACGAGCGACGGGCATCTGGAGCAACGACGTCCTGGCCCCGGCGCTGCTCCTCCCGGCACACCCCGTGCTCGACCATCGGCCTTGCCCCCACGGGCACAGAGGCGACCCGGCCCCGGCGCTGACACATGGAGCCCAGCGGCGCTCGGGCTCGCGAATGGCGCTTCCAACGGCGTCGTATCCGGCACCCACCTCCCCGGTGACTCCTACTCCGAGGACGAGCGGGGCGGGAGATCCTCTTGCCGCCGGTGGTGCGGCCGACCGGCCGTGGGCGTCTTCGCCTGTGCCCAATCGGGCCGGCACGCCCTCCCCGGAGTCCTCTGGCGCAGCCTTCTCCGGCCTCCAACGCGAGGCTCGGCAGCGCTCCGCCCGGGTCGTGGTCTCTCCACGAGTTGCCGGAGAAACGGCCGACCGGCCATGGCAGTCGCCGCCCGCGTCGGTCGTGGGGATTGGGGATGGATGCTGGCAGGGGATCGCTATCCCTGGCCGCTTGCTTCTTATCCAATTGGCTGACCAGGCCCAGGCCGGCCCTAGGCTGGCTTCCCCAGCGTGGCCCATTTGCATAAGATTGGGCCACCGCTTTTCAGCCCTTTTTCTGTGAGTTTTAATATTCCAGAAAATATGTGGTTATTATGTGGCATGTTCAATATGTTTGCTTTTTAGCAATCTCTATAACATGTCTTATTGCTATAACGACATTGTTTTGCGATCGAGATTAAGTTTTCTCACACAACAATATTGATTTGCGATTGAGAAATATTTTTTTCTCGCAAAACAATCTCATTGCGATTGAGATTAATTTTCTCTCGCAAAATATTAATTCACCCTGTTGAATTATCTTGCAACTTGATACATGATCATATTATTTAATTTGAGGTCTATACAATTCAAGTTTTTCTTTCACTTGAACATCAACTTTGCAATATCATTACTATTCATTATAATAGTGGTGTATTTCCGTTGAGTACAATGTATTTCGGAAGGTGCAAAATTTAAAGTGATTTCTTCAAGCTGATGCTTGGGATCACAAGATAGTCATATGGATCTACTGCCTATGCAGATTATCGATGACTACTGATAAAGTCTACATTTTGTCGTTTCGACATTATGATTGCTTTACAAAGTGCTTTCCCACACATTTTTCTAAGTCATGACATAAAGCATTATGAGTGAGTATTTCCTGATTTCATCATATTATACTCCCTAGTGCTGCGAGATCTACTTCATTCGGGAGATTATCTTCAAAGTGTCATGCTTAGCAATTTGAGATTCGCATTAATGGTTTCAAGATAACTTCTTGAAATATCCATTAATTTTGCAACATTACCATGATGGTCTTTAATTTACTAATCGTAAATTAATTATCTCTGGTAACCGATGGCTAGAGAATTGAGGCATTCGCCCTCGATGGCCACCACTGCCCTACTTGGGCCATGGACATCATGATCGCTCTTGTGTCTCGTGGGATAATGTGTGCCATCAAAGACCTGTCGAATTCTCCTACGGTTGGAGTCACATGACTAACAGAATAAACATGTTGCTTTATGCATCGTAAGACATATATCGATCCAGATCTCAGCATCTGGTTATTCTGTATTAGCAATCCCTGGGATACAAAGAACCTCAAGGGCAAAAGGTTTGAAGATCACTCCTTCAATCTGACACCATCATGGCAGTTTGTTGTTTGCATGACGTTCTTCTAGAACCGAGCAATAAATGACTATCCAACTGTCACATGACCCTATGGGCACGGAGAACATGAAGGTTGAATATGCATCAACTGACATGTTTGGAGACTATATTTAGTCCCTCAATCTCCTTAGTGATCTATTTATTTATGTCCATTTCTGATGTTCTAATATGAACATGATTATTGTTGTCATCATATATTATATCAGCACTTTGGTACAAATACATTTATATGTATTCTATATATCTGACAATGATTTTCATATTGAGAATCTTCATGTCTATATATATAGATTTCTACGGGAGTCAATCCGATGAAAAATGATATGTGCCTTGTGGACATATGCACCACAAACTTTATTCTCAGGGTAGTTCAATGTTTCCACTCTCATTGAGAGAAAGGAGATATTTAAATCGCTAGACGCGATGAGGTATTTGTTGGCTCAACTCGAGTCATATTTACTATCCCTGTGGGTACTCGAGTAACGTCGGGATACTTTATTGCTTCCCAGGTTTAACTCGTACCCTACTAAACTATGAAGGTATCCGTCAAAATAGTTTCCATAGCGAAACTTATGATGACAACAAAGAGAAATAACTTCTCTTTACCATATGCAACGGATATGGAAAACACATTCTATGTGTATCATCTGGATTGTACTACACATACGACACAACCTGTACCACATGTTGTGTACGAGATAGTTTTCTAGAGTGTCTTGTACATGACAAACTTGGCATACTCGCCTTGGTCATCGAGACATTGGGTTGAAACAAAAACTATCAGCAATTCCAATAATTTATGATTATTATGATGCTAAATTCTAGTAATATTTGGATTTTATGTGCACTACAAGTGACACATGGAAGCTAATTTTAAGGCTTGCACACCTTAAAATTCTACAATGAACCACTCAGACTCCTTGAATGCATCAAGTCGAGGTAAGTGGCTCTTCCCAGCCATTGAGTAGACTATTCAGGTATTCCATGGTTCTAAAAGACATATCTACATGATGGTCTTAAGTGTGTGCTTTATTCACACGAAACCATTGGCTCATTATCCTGACATCGATTTCAAGCAAATCGAATGGGTAACATTGCAAAATTCTCCTTGAAGGCATTCTCTATGTCCTTTGGATTGAAGTTTAGCAATTTGTCCTAATGTCTAGACTCAAAATGGTTTGGTAGAATCATAATATCCAAAGAGTTAAGCTCATTGCATTATCTTTATTTTGGAATTGCAACTTACCAACTTTATGTTGGAGTCATGTAGTTTTACACGCTCATGACCAAACTGCATAATATTATTCCCCTCTGTCTTTGATACGTGGAAATCTATCAAGTATTTCCTATCTGCGGTAATTCGGTTGCATACCGATATCATCACCCGGCATACATCATTGGCCCCTCAACATATAGTTGGGATCTATGTGAGCAATAACTGTATTTCCGTTAATACCTCAAGCCCCTCGCATGGGGAGTTATTCAAGGCCAGTATGCCGATTTAATGAGGAACATTTCCAGGCATTAGGGGGAGATTTCATTTACCATAAAAATGCCAGGAAATTAGTGGAATGTTCAACACATTTCTGCCTCAAATCCACGTACTCAAAGATGTGAACCATGCATTCAGAAGTTTTGCAACACATTGCAAATAATCTGCCATGTTCATTTACTGACTATAAAGGTGTCACACAATCCTACAATCCTGTAAAAGTACGCCTGCAAGAGTGGAGGTACCAGCAAAATCCACTCCACTCCTCGTTCAAAGCAACAGGGGGAGATGTATGGCAGAAGTACATCAGGATTCAGCTTCTCGCAAGCAATGATATCAAGGCATGTGAATCAGTAAATGCAAGTCAACTTCACGTTGGCAGACACCTAATGGGTAGTATACACCCAGTGGATGGGAAACCTCCACCAACCCAGGTCATAGTGCACATAATGACCGGGTCATCGGAATACCCAACTCAATCGCATTGGGAAATCGCAAACAGTCACCATGGGTAATGATGTTTCTATCAACTCTATATTGATATATAGATTCTGGAGAAAGATATAACGGAAGTCTACAAATGTCGACATACATTTCTCAACTAGATTGCAAAAACCTTTCAAATGATTCAGATCCAAAGACCATGGCCATGGCAAAGTGTGAACAACACTCGAACTGAACTCAAGCAAAGGGTATAATCTAGGTAGAAATGATCTTGCTCAATAATGGGAAGGTATTCATAAGCAATACCTACACCAGTTTTCTTCTGGAAACAAAATTGAGAACGAAAAGGTGGTGAAACATAGAGCAAGTATTGTAGCACAAGGGTTCATGCAGATACCCAAATATTCTCCAGAGGTGGAATCTCATTCCGATAACTTATATCATTGGCAGTTCAAAATCATCTATCTCTGCAGTTGATAGATGTAGTGATCACATGTCCATGTGGATCACTAGATTCAAACATATATGATTGATTTCTGATGGAGTCTCAATTCTGAATCGGAGTACAAAATGCAACATACATTGTGTAAAATCAATAAGTCACCATATGACTTATTATTATCGTCGGTACATTTGGTACAACCGACGTAGTGAGTTCCTTATTCACAAGGATTACTCCTACAATGATGATTATCCATGTTTGTGTGTCTGCAATGACGACACATGTAATCATCTAAATGACGGAGTTTAAAATGAAGGATTTGGGTAAGCACCTTCATTCATACATTATGGTATACTATGTTGTCTATATCCAAAATATATTGGAGAAATTCATTATGGACAAATCTTATCCATCCATAACTCTCATGGTAGTTCATTCTCTAGACGTAGAGAAAGATCTATTTAGACCAAGAGATGATGGAAATGAGATATTGGGACTCAACGTTCCATAATGCCATTGGATCCACCAAACACAATTGGTTGGGACTCAAGAATATCTATCGATATCTCCAAAGGCATCAAACATCTTGTCCTGGTTTTTCAGTTTCACAGAAATGTGAACACCGATATCATTGGATACATCGATTAGATCCCCACTATGTCAGATCGTAGACAAGCTTAGTGTTCATACTAGGTGTGGTAGCCCTCTCATGAAGAGTCTTCCAAACAGACCTCATGGCTACATCCACCAACCATTATCTCAAAGATAATGTTGCTTGTGTTGCCCGGATGCAAACATGTTACATAATTAGCAATATCGTTATATTGCATATCTTGCAAGTCAATCATGTGAATGATTTGCTCACCAAGTCTCTACCAGCTTCTACATTCCAAAGATACGTTCATGGAATTGGTATATGAAGACTTCGGAATATGCAAGAATCAGGGGGAGTATCCTCCTAAATTGTTCCTGTTCAATGCATCATATTATACTCTTTTTCCCTTCATGAGTTTACTATACATGTTCTCATAAAGGTTTTAATGAGGTAATATCAACATGAGATCATATGTCATACTTTCTGTTTTCCCCACCGGGGTTTTTGGGAAAGTATATACGACATATTTTTTGTTCTCTAAACTCTACGAGTTTTCTCGTATTGAGTTAAAAGAGACAATAACCATTATATGTTGCATCATTTTCTCCTTATTTTCCCCACTAGGTTTGAAGGAGTTTAGCAACATATCAAACAATATACTCCTCACATTTTTCCCACAGGGTTTTTGGAGGAGACTTTTTCAAGATGATGATATTACATGGACAAGTGTAGATCAGGGGGAGTGTTAAAGCTCAATTAAACTTGTGTTAATTATGGGGGAATCTCCCCTTGTACCAACCGCAGCCAGTTTGCGTTGGCAACTGTCGCGTCGGTTCCTGACATCTCTCCCGAATGGATGCCTCTTCGATGCATCCCTTCTGCCTGTATAAATACCTACAATCATCTAATGAAAGGACATTTATTCACTTTTACATCTGTGCCGAGGCTCTCTCGATTGTTCTCTTGTTTTCCCTTTCAACACAGATCAAAGAATGAGCCACCTTTTTATTACGGCGGTTCTAGGAGCCGGACCATCCCTAGAACTTGTCAGCCTGCCATTCTTGATCTGGAGAACCCAAATTCAACAGCCCAACCAGCAGTGGCGGAGCTAGCTGAAAAACTCTGGGTGTGTGTGTGTGGGGGGGGGGACACAAATGATCAGTGTCTGGGGGGCCAAATGCTAAAAATGTTTTAATCTAAGTCTTCCTAATTTTTCTTCTTCAGAAATTGGTCAAAGGCTGGGGGGGGGGGGGGGGCGGGGCCCCCCC